>NW_013530872.1:2358673-2569728 GCF_000836235.2 Papilio xuthus
ATTTGAGCAGGGTGAATGTATCTATTATTTTGAGGACTTTTGTTGTACCGATATAATTGAATACTTTTGGTGTACCTATATATTTGCATATCTTGTCTGTGACGATCTATATGACGCTGACTGTATTTCAAAAACCATCATACAAATTTATATCACATCTAGAAACACAGACAAAAATTCATATCTCATTGGCTAACATGTTCTTTAAGTTACGTAACTAATATTAATATAAAACCTCCTGTCACCATAATTAAAAATAAAGTACTTGTAACCATTAGAATCGGTATAAAAAGCATAACCAAACTGTACCGGGCTACCGTAAACTTTTTGATTCAACTAATAACAAAAGCAACGACATTTTAACAATGAAAATCTAACTTCGTTCTCTCTGCCGCTACCGTGCTGAATACAATGAAAAACTGTCGAACAATTGTCGAAGTGCAATTGGATGTAGCGCGATAAAAAATAGGTTTAGGAATTGAAACGGATCGTATTTTCTATTCAAGTAGGCCAATTGGAGAGGCACTAAATCTCAATTCCAGTTCGGCGGCCGAGCCGTGCGAACGCCTTTTTGCTGCTCTCGATTAATGGCTATTTGCACACTTTTTACTGTCATTAAAATAAAAGAAAAAACAAAATAACTTCCATTTTTAAAAGGCCTTTGACACAATTGTTAAGAGTGGCCGTTATAGACGAAGAAAGGTTTCACGTAAATTGGCACATCGAAATAAATTCCCGTCATTTTAAAGTAGAATTTTTTAAAGTTAAAAGATATCCGCTTAGGCGTAGGCGTAAGTTAAGGTATACGATTTTAATTAGGAATATTGATAATAACCATAATATTTTTAGTATGTATGTATATTGTTAGTAGACTTAAGATCAATTGATGAGGCGGGTTATCGTTCGGTTGCGGTACGGATACGAGGCGTTTACGGGACGTATACGGGACGGATAAACGTGTCGACCTCACGATCCGTGCTCCTCATTAACCGCGCCCGTTCAACAACTTCGTGTAACCATTCGATTTTACACGTTCAAATTTTTCTAACATTAATTATAAACTTGCCAAGAGGCAAAGTTGTGCACAAAGGGTTCTAACTTTTATCCCGATTAACCAAACGCTCGTAATTTTAAAACGTAGATACTTTATAAAGACTTTATTTGATTTAGTCTAATTATGACGTTCTATTGTTTTCGTGCATTCAGACTATACAATCTCCATAGCCTAGTATGTTATTTGAATCAGTCTAATCTCATGAATTAATTTGCCATACAACACAGCGTGGTGTCAATTAATATATTTCCCATAATTCCTGGATTATACGACCAATGAATTATTGTTAATTCTATTCGCTGTATTAATTTTCGTTTGCCAGACGATAGTGTAATTTATTCACTTATAGCGATTACAAAACACGACCATTTCACTCTGCTTGCAGCGATTTTCTATTTAATTTTAAAACAAAAACAAAAAAGTACCCGGTTCCGTACAAGATATCTTCTGAGGGAAGAGAAAGAAACTAAGAAATTATAGTTTAACTAGCTGATACCCGCGACTGCGTTTAGAATAATAATTAGTAGCTTATTTAATCCAGACTACGTTTTATATCTATACCAAATTTCCGTTCTGGAGATATCTTCTAACAAACATCCATCTCAACATTCGCGTCATAATATTAGTAAGATAATATTTAAAAAAAAACTCATAGTTTGTAAAATAAATAAATATTATCATAGTCTTCCAGATGTATCGTACATGTACGGTCAACGACTAATAATAGCGTTGTCGTCTAGAAGGGAAATGAACCATATGCAGTCTTGTAACTATGCAAGTGTGCACCACATGTCCGCTAACGTTCTATAAATACATCTCACAACACAATGCATCTCCTCGCTAACTTAAATTAATCTATGTTTCTATTACATTTTGTCAATCTTAATTAGTTAGATATATATTACCTACTTGCTGTCGCCCGCGACTCCGTCCGCGTAGATATATATAAAAAAAAACTAAAAAAAAAAATAGGATCCTATGTCCGTCTCCTGGCTCTAAGCTACCCCCTCACCAATTTTCAGCCATATCGGTAAAGCCGTTCTTGAGTTATAAATAGTGTAACTAACACGTCTTTCTTTTATTATATATATAGATATAAAAATCAATTGCTGTTCCTTAGTTTCGCTGATACTCGAGAGAGGCTGGACGGATTTACTTTATCTTGGTCTTGAAATGTTCGTGGAGGTTCAGGGGAGGGTTAAAAGGTGACAAAAATTCGAATAATTGTCTGGAAGTAATTTTTTTTTTAATTTCGCGCGGACGGAGTCGCGGGCGACAGCTACTACATAATAAAAACGTAATTCCTAAAATATTATTAATAAAAAATCTAAAAACTAGATTTTACAAAAAAAAAAACTGAAGCGTTACTTTTTTGTAACAAGTATGATTTTAAAATGTACATATTCATATTGTTTAATTTTTATATTTGAAAATATAATTTAAACATTTTATATAATATAACACGAGGTGACCTGCCATAAGTTCTGAATAAAACGCTGACAACAGTTAAAAAAACCGGGCTTAGTGTTAAAATCCCTCTTGAAAAATTGAAACTTGGAATTTCTTGTAAAATCCTTTGTTACGGCATTTCTTTATTGCGGTAAAGTCTTGCTGGCAGTCACTATTACAATGCAATACGTATTATTTATTCCAATTCTTGTTATTTAATCAGATTTGTAAATAACGACTGCACGTTTCTATAAATAAATTCATTTAGAAAGTGATCCCATCCCATACAAAGCAATGGTCGTTTAATACATATAATAAGTAAGAAACATCAATTCTCTAACAGTGCATTCTCAATTAAATGCAAGACAGAACAACCAACAATTGTCAAACGAACGTATAAATACAATTTCATAAGCTCGCGAACTATAAGCTATTTCAACGTTGCAGAAAAATAAGTTAAATGAAATCATTACTTGGACAAATTCAATTGGACAGCCAAACATTTCAGCTAAACGCTTAGACATACTTAACCTTTGAAGTTGGACAACTAGAACTTATCAGAGTTTATAACATAGATACAAAAATTTACATCCATTGGATAAAATTCCTCTCGCTATTCGTAAATTATTTTAGTATTTCCTCTTGAGGTCGACTAAGCAACAAGCAATCGTGGTTTTCATTCTCACCACGTAATATTAATAAAGCGACTTCCTTATTACACAGTTCACAGTGAACCAGTACTAGGCGCGATGAAATCGCAATTACTTGCCGCTCATATTACTCGCTATGAAATTACATAATAAATTTATAATTTTGGCATACATGTCTAAAATGTATAGAGAGTTAAGAGAATGAATATTAAGTAAATAAGCATCAAAGTCGATGTGAGACGATGATTAAAAGGATGTCAGATAAGACGGGTCGTAGTTGAGTGCGAGCTCCGACAGGGGGCGTATAAGTTAAAGCGCAGCTGCCGAGTGAAATCTGAATGCAAGCCGGGCGAGGACGTGCCCGATTTATTTAGAGATCCCGTTCAAATAGATTCCCGGATGTCGCGCGCTGTATAGAAAAAGTAAAACATTTTTTTATTCTGGTTACATTTGTTGCGAACAATAATTCTGTATTATATTAAAGATACCACTGTTATTTTATACAATAGATAAAATTAAAACGAAATCAAAAATCACAACATAACAACCCAGCCAGTTATTCGATCAATTAATTCAAATTTTACGAAATAAACCAATCACCTCATATTTCCCGACTATTACACGGATGAAAATAGTTCCGTGCAAGCCGTATAAACATAGACAAACGCAAATACCGTTTATGGCTTGTAATAAGGTCGACACAGCTAACACAAGACAATGCACCACGCCACACAGGGCGTTACTATAAATACTCTGTAAAATGAAATGAACTACCGCACCAAGTCTTTTAACAGTACTTAAATAGCCCTTAGTGTAGATACCTCATTCTAACCTTAGTGACCATCTAAAAAATCTGAATGCGGATTAAATAGACTTTGGTTACAACAAGGATAGTTTTGTTAACAAAAATTACTAGTCTTAAACTTAACGACCAAAATAACATCTGTCTGACGGTTTCAACAACCGAAACCAAGATCATTTTTTATTTGGAAATGTGTTAAAACTAGGCTTCGATGTTTCAAATTAGTTACGCTGACAATTAAAAAAGCGATTTGCATATTTGCATTCAAGTTTATTTGTCCGGCGAATCAGCAGAGCTATTTTGCCTTAGGCGTCGTGTCACTAGGTCAGTGGGCCAGGAGTCCCTCTCCCCTTCCCCTCTCATACCTCCATTCGAGTACAATCAGCCAAGTCTTGCTGCGTCGACGGCCGGTATTTAAAAGCTATTATGGTTCTAATATGATAAGTTTTGATTTATACAAGCCGGACCATCGTCCGACAATGATGGACGCCTTTTAGATATAAATGTTTGAAGTACCGCTATTGCTATTCCGATAATATCTATTTGATTACAGTGTTCGTTGTTTTAATAGTCGCTTTAAGAACGTGTTTTTGGTATGATTTTTTTTTATAAATGCTGTTATGAACATAACTAGGAAAGTATTAGATATACTTATTTTCCTCATATTGCTACTATATGGCGTACAATATTATTAAAAAAGTTTTTTAAAAGAAATATCAACTACTTGCTTTAAAGTGAGCTTTTTAAGTCCAACACCAAATCCTCGAATGAAAAAATTACGTATATTTTATGATGCTTTAAAAACTAAATTAATTGAAGTATTGAACACTTGGCCCAATTTTATATGAAATGTGGTACAAAATAGGACAGGATGAGTGTATCTCCTTTACTTTACGTGGAAAAAATATTAAATAAAAATTTGAGAAGCAAATATGACGGAAAAAAATAAAAAGTTATTTAAATGCGACACTTTATATGCGTTTATGAATATTTCGAAAAACTTAGTAATTTTATGCATAAATTTTTGTTTTTTGTTTTTGGCAGTAAGAGCTAAACCAGTAAATAGATACAAGTTAGCCTTACCGGAGTAAAAGAAAAATAAAATGTTAACACCAAGGCTTTAGAAAGGCGTGAAGTGGAAGCAATTCCGCGTTTCGTCTGATGAGTGTGCGTCCCGGAGGCTTAATTTAGTCCTCTTTCCCTTCCCACCTTTTTTCTTATAAGGAAAGGATGGGAAGTGGAAGTGGACTTTCCGGATGAGAGGATACATGGAAATGGAAAATATTTTCATTCTGTGCATCTTCTCCTCCGTCGATTAATGGTAGGCAACGCATTTGCAATTGTGTATGTCTATAGGCAACGGTCACTTCGCTATTTCAGCGATTTCAGGATCGCTCGTTTGCCACCTTATTATATAAAAAAATAGTATTACGTTATTTTTCATCCATATATTACACACACGCACACTACACAAAACTTTATTCATAACATCACGCTTATCAGGACTTAAGGCGTAAATAGATGCAACACTACATGAATTATTTAGGTATTAACTCTATCTTATTAAAATAATTATAAATAATCATTGTTTATTCTCTCCTCGGTTTTGCGTAAATAAATTTATATACTTCTAATTCATATGTATTAAGGAATTACAACAGTTAAGTCGGAGTTGGGCAAATATGTCATCGTGTGTTAGGTGGCAGCTTAACGGGATGAGAAAGTTTGGCCGTAAAAGACTTGGAGTAACATAATAACTTACAACACGACGTTATCTAGCATTATAACGAAGAACTAGCCAACTTATGTGAGCTTACAAGTTCAGGAATGGCCTTCGATTATATGTTTGATATTTGAATGTGACAATTACGTTAGACACTGGAATATATTGGGCTAGTTATAAGTAAAATAAATGTTAAATAATTTCTATGTTTCTTTGATACACAGACAACATATATAGTTTGATATCCTTGCCCTGGGTTAATATCTTATATATAAAATTCTCGTGTCACAATGTTAGTTACCATACTCCTCCGAAACGGCTTGACCGATTTTTATGAAATTTTATATGCATGTTCAATAGATCTGAAAATCGGCTACTATCTATTTTTTAATCCCGCGCGGACGGAGTCGTGGGCGACAACTAGTAATTGTGTAAATTTTGCAGGAGCAATCTTTTAGATCGAGATTTTTTTATTCTAACAAAAACAAAATGATTTCTCTATTTTAGACTTTAACAAATGAGTTGCTTAATATTAACAACAAAATACCGTTACGCAACCGAGATCGTTAAGCAATGATTGTGGTGGACCGCGAAAATCATAAATTTCATAGTAAGCGTGATTCTGGTTAAGTTAATGGTAAATTAAATGCCTTTAACTAGGTAAATATATTTTTACACAAAACTATTTTTTTGATCTTTTTAGCACCAATAGCCTAATGGTTAAAGATTCCGATTTCCGATCACGAGGTCGAGAGTTCATATCCTAGCACAAGTCTAGAGCTTAGTTGGAATGGTACAAGAAAGATTAGTAAATTAACAAAAATCTGCTAATATTTTATTAGAAAGAAAATTCCACGAAAACCAAATGATTCTAACATTACCTTATAACATCTATTACTTTAACAATACTTTTAAAATGTGCTAAATTGGTATAAATAGAGACAGTTTGTCTAAGTGATGTTTGTTTACAATATTTTTTTGTTAAAAATGAAATATACATAATAGCTAACACACAAGGTATATACCAATTTGCGTTACACACACATACGAGTATTATAATTGCCGATTGTTTCCCGCTGTCTAAAACAATTGCATCAAATGGCTAAAACGGCAGTAAAATAAAGACCAATTTTAAGCATCACTGGCGACTATTACCAGTGTACGTTTAATGATCATGGCATTTTCTGATAACACGCACATTTCACTGTTGATTTGCTTAAACTATAAATAGCCAGTAATAATAACATTAACATAAAGAGTAAAAGAAACAATTAAAGCATAATATGATCGTCTACATTAGATAAATCTATAGGGATAAAAAAGCCTTGTGATAGCATATGTTTATTTTACGAGATAATGACAGTCGCCCGTGACTTCGTCCGTACGGAATCAAAAAAGTTTTTTTTATTAATTAATAATTAGCCTATGTGTACTTCCAGACTATGCTCTACGTCTATGCCAAATTTCATCGAGATCCATTGAGCTCTTTTGGAGCTTTCTAACAAACATCCATCCATCCATCTGAACATTCGCATTTTTAATATAAGTAAGATAAAATAAATAATGTATTATGATGAATTGTTCACAATACATTAAATGTGATCGATTAAGTAACTTTTGTGCTACAAATCAATTGTACGAATTGAATCCCGGAAACAATGTTAGAAAAGGAAATGAATAGAAAGCCCGACCATTGGAGGGAGAACTCCATTATTTTATCAAGATATTCGTAAGTTCGGCTTCGCTTCATTAACATAAAACAGATAAGTATATCCAGTAAAGTCGTGTTTACATATATAACGTAAGCAATAAATATTATAATACGAGCCCGATGCAAAACTTCGACTTAAGCATGAAGGGAAGAATATTAAATTCCATCACAAAACAACAAAAAAAAACAAAAATAACGTCTTATTTTCCTCAGAAACTTAAAATCATATGACCCAGGACCAACGTTGTTAACAGAGGCCTTCAAGAAAAGAGTGTACACCTCTCTTAAAGACCAGCAACGCATCTGGTGTTGCGGATGTCCATGAGCGTCGGATCAAACCATTTTAGGCGATTCTTGCTCGTTTGCCCCTTACTTCTATTTAAAAAACACTATGTTAGCAACGAACTCATAAATATTGATTCACATAAACAGTACGCACATCGTTCAAAATGCTATTACATTATGTATAAAAACAATTCAATAGAGAATACGAAAGAGGCTGTAAGCATAAATTTCGCAATATTAAAATGTCAATTCCAAAGAAATATTGTGTAGCACACACCGAACAAAAGAATAACTGTTCTGCAAGGATTTTTTAATTAGAGACACAGAGAGGAACATAATTTACAATTGCATCAATGGAATATGAGTGTGCACAAGGCTTTATTAGTCACTTGTAGGGCTGACACGCCTTCCTATTTCACTGGATTATATTTGGGCTAGATCATTGACATTATTGTCTTTAGATCCGAGTTATTAAGGCGCATCAAGCCAATAGAGGTTCATTTTTAGCTATGAATCAAGGGAGGACTTTGTTTTTTTTTAGATGCCATGCTGTTGGCAGCCCTAGTCACGAGCGTTTGATACAGTACGCAGACTGCTTCATTGTTTCGCCTTTCGAAACGTTCACGCCTACCACAGATTCGTTAAGTTATCTTGCCACTTCAACGCCCTGACAACGACGCCTACTTTTCCTTTTGGGACGGGATATGTATCAGATTTTATTTGTGTAATTGCATTTACAAAAGACAAATGTATTCCAGTCCACTCGTTTTGCACATTTTATTGGGAATATATAAAATTGAATTCTTTTCTTGTACATTATGGTACTAAATTGTATTACAAAACATTACGAAACATTTAATTTGTTCATGGAAGACATAAACAAAACAAGAAGTTACAGACGAGAACATATTTAAAGTAAAAAAAAACATACGTTACAGTCAACCCGAAGAGAATGCCATAATGGATTTTATGTATCCTGAACATCACGACCCCACGGGTAAGGAGCGAAGTCTCGAAGGATTTAAGGATTATTTGTTTGTCCCTCGAGGTTTAGAACTTTGCGCACCGCTCTGCATTAACTTCTATAGCTCGTAAAGCGTTCATAATCATGTAAATAGGATCAGACGGAGAGCTCCGCATACTTAAATTATAGTTATATATTATACTACGTATGTATTCTCTTATAATACCATTCTAATTTGTATTGTAACTAAATTGACACATGCGTCCATTATCTTGCACCTGACACGCCGGACGCGCAATACGCAGGGCCCGCAATGGATTTTAGTTTGCTTTGTATGATTTTACATTACGCTTGCACCATTATGCGCACCGCCCGGATCACATCAAGACAAAGCAAATCCGTTTGCGTCCGTTGCGAGCCCATGGTGCCCGCAAAAGTGTAGCTAGTTAAAACATATCACATAAAGTATATAACATACCGTTTGTTTCACAATCTACTATCGATCCATCTATTGATACGCAGTTGAATACAATTTGCATATTAATTATGAATGTACCAATCCATCGAATCAATACGAATTCTGCAAACAAAGGTATTACCGTGAACGCGAATCAATACGAAATTTGAAAAGCAATTGTAGTGCAATTAAGTCAACACGAATGCAACTAACGAACCTGTTGTATACCCCGATGGATGGATATTCGATTAATTGAAGCCGGAGGAACACGCGCTTCACAAACAACCAAGAAATTTAATTAAGCACTTAAAGCTACAAGCGTTTTCTTTCGCTAATAGTACAAACCAGCTGGAGCTTAAGAATAAGGAACAATTACTTTGCTACGTCGATATAGTTCACCAGTCTATTAAATTAAAGCGATGTATTTTTACAAACAATAGATATCCACTTAAATTTTATCTTCATTATATTACATTGTTGTTTAAGGTTACTCTACTGATAGTTACAAAGACATTGTATTGCCAATAAAATCCTGAGAACATTTTCAACACAATGTAGAGCTTACTGTGATTGTATGTCAGCTTAGACGAGACAGAACAATGAAAATTGAAGAACAATCTACTAGGAATCCATAAACATTTATGCCGAGATTTTGCAGGTATGAATCTTTTTTTCTGTACTGGTAAAAATATTGAAAACTTTATATAAATAAGAAAAAACAAATTTTTAAATCATCGTTTTTTTAGAAATACATTATATGTAAAATTTTCCATAATTTTATGCATGTTTTCTCTTGATTCATTACGTAATTAATTGGATTACTGTAATAAAAGTCGATAGTTTCTTAATTAAAAATGAAATTATCGTAATATCATACTTATTTAAACGAAATAATCAATACGCATGAATTGTAGAGTATCGAATTAAAGCACAAAGCGGGTCACATGAACAGGGACATTATTCAATAAAGGAGCGGTACGAACACCGATGGGACACGTCACAGCAATGTGGGCTAATTGATAAACTGTGTACGGAACGTAACAAATAAGTATCGCTACTGTCGTGCCAATTAAACTCACTGGAAGCTATCCTTCAACGTCTACCCATAGTTATAGCTGATAGTTTCCCAAGAGGACAGAAATGCGATACAGAGCAGTTTACAGTGTAGTACTGCAATTCCTTGAACGTACACTCACTGCCAAAGCAATAGTTTATTGCGTCGGCATTGTGCGTTCAAACAATAGCAGTATTGTATTCTTCAGTGACTCGCAGTACTGTCCTCGTGTGAAAGCATTAAGACGGAGTCTCCATAGTGAGAATAATAGCTGTTGTTGCCAGTGATCTCTTTACAATATGTGTCATGCGCCTGAGGAAACACTGGAAGGGATAAAAGTAGGAAATAAGAAAACTTGTCACCAAATAAGGCAATGTGAGCGAGCTGAAAACAAATGTTAGTTATTTAGCTTAAAAATTGTTAAAAGCATCTTCAAAAAAAATTACAACTTCTTTAGAATTTTCTAAGTATGTCACCGATGTTAAAACTAGGTCATTTCAAAAGTCTTGATGATGTCGTGATACAAATTGCAAGAAGATAAATATTAAGCTGTAAAAGAGATGAATGGGGACACGTGTCGCTAATTAGCTCTGTACTGGGAAGCTTGTTGGACCTCGGTATGTCCCATAGCGACTTTACTGACCGACAACACCCAAAGGCAATTAGAATTAACAAAAACATTGCAGTGTTTACGTTTATTATTACAATTAATTATATAGAACGATAAAAAATACGGGGGTTAAAATTGAGTGCCAGTATATTGTTTACTGTGGGTTGACTGCAGTGACACGTATTGACACATATTGACATCTCACAAATTGTCTTTGGCAAAACAGAGACAACTTATGGCCGATTGATCATTAGGCCGGTGGACCCAACGGGAAACAATCGTTACATTTCAGCCAATGTAAATTCCATTCAAATATAAATATTTACACGTTCAGTGCCCCCAACCCGTTTTGCAAGTTCAGTATAAAATCTTAGTGGTAGTGAACTTGTTAAATGCAGAAGTTGGTAGCAGTTGGTAAGTTTCGTGAGACAATCTTCTGTTTACAAGACATTTGGTTCGCTCGACGTTTATTTCTATTGTTAAAGGAAACGCGTAGCACTTGTAGAAGTTATGTAAACATTTTATATGCAGCCCATTGGGTGTGAGTCCTAGTGACCTAGTTATTACTGCGATCGCGTTTTGAATAAATTCAAATGTGAAAAAAAATCCTATTTGCTACATTTCGCATTAAAATGTGAACAGTTTTTGAATATATTAAATATTTTATCAACGAGTGTTATTTAATAAAATAATATTATACATACAATAGCATTGAACCGAAACAAAATATTTTGTCAAGAAAATATCTCATATGTGAATAGAAAACAACGGAAATAATTTATTATCCGACATTGAATTTACTAAATCCGTAGACTATCGAAATGGTTTGTTTATGTGGGATGCGCCAAAACACGCCCACCCTGAAACACTCGTTAAAGCGGAGTCAATGACCGCGCCGAATACATTGAGATTTTCTATTCAACATTATTCTATCAAAGTAAAACATTATCATCCGTTTCCGAAAACTAAGAGACTTTACATACATCTCTATTTGTATCTATACACGTTTGTACCTATACAACAATTATATCGAATTATATCTTTTTGACAGGTTTATAAACATATGAGCAGATTCATAGACCATTTCACCATCTTTTGCAACACTACACTGTACTATTTAGGTGATATTTAAAAAGCAATTAAAGGCTATGAGTAAGAAAGTCACGTACAATTACTAAGTATTTAAAAGCCGAACACAGTTACAGTCTATTTAATATTAAAATGAAAAGTACTTAGTAGTAATTTAGTAATTTCAATGGCGCGTAAAATTGCGATCGCGATCTATATTTAACTCATAAGAAAAGTAAAAGATAAAATTCAGAATTTAAAAATTCGCTTAAGACTCTATTCTACTCAAACTGTTGTCTATAGATATAATAAAAACCTACTAATAGCTGCAACAGCGTAAAAGGCAATGAAAAAAGTCGGGAGATAAGATTTGCCAAAAGACCGTCAGAATTGCGTCGTTTAATAGACAAATTATACGATATTTATGTTGTCGAGACGATCTTCATGTCTGCTCTGGCGAATACGAGTGCAAGGTCTTCCGCTTCATAAACATTTGTCTGTGAACGTGGGATTTGTAAGCGGCGATAAATATTATGGCACGAATCTTACACCGGCGATGTAAACATTACTGTCGATGAATAGTACATTTCCTTGCTTTTTAAATGAAATTTCACCAATCATTGGTTCATCATTTTACTCCCCTTACGTAGATGTAACATTGCAAATATTTCTGATATGTATATAAACATTCAGACTGAACTTGTTCTTCTTATTGTATCACATTCCTAATTCCAATAACAATCCACCTATGAGCTTACCTAAAAAACAAAGTTATTTAATGTAAAACTAGATCTTGCCTGCAACTTCGTCCGCACGGAAAAAAAACAGTAGCCTATGTGATCTTCAACAACATGGTCCACGTATATATTATATTAAATTTAAGATCACTTATGTAAACTTTAGCATTTATGATATTCGTAAGATATTTACTGTACTCATGAACCCAAAGCATACTTATTTCACGTTATTTTGTGAATAAAAGTTCCATTCTACATGCATAAAATAAAATTTACACAGAAACAAGCAAGTAATAACAAAAATAACATGCAAGAATCTCCTTCAGTTAAGGTACTCATATATAATTTAAATGTACGCAAAACAGGAGAGTTTTCGTGAAAATTCAAATAATAAAGGCAGAGATGACAAAGCACCGGTATAATAATAGCTAATGTCTGGGGAGATACCGGCGCGTATTGCACTCTAAATTTTTTTAATGGATCGTGAATCATGCTGGGAAGTGACGTCACAAGAGGCAACTAAAAACAAGCATGGAAACTGAATCTTAGTCATAATGTCTTATACGATTACAATTTCTTTAGCGAATTTAACTTTATATGCTAACTAGCTGTCGCCCGTGACTTCGTCCGCGATGAATTACAAAAAAACGTAGCCTATGCGTTCTTGCAAACTATGTTGTACATCTATGCAAAGTTTCAGCTAGATTCATGAAGCGAGTTTTGGAGATACCTTTACATCCATCCATCTAAACGTTTGCATTTATAATATTATATTAGTAAGAAGTATGAATATTTTGAAGAATTAATTTCAAGGGTTAAATATATTTAATACTTGATATCCATTAGTTTTAAAACTAAATGTTTATCTGAATTTAAACTGGTAAATTAAATGCCTCCTATTAAGGCAAGTTAATGTTCCAAACCAGACCAGGCAACGGTACTTAAACGCGATCGGCGACTGTCCCCGAGCAATAACAGTGCCTCTTTATGTTTGTAAAAAGGCAGCAAGAGTCAATAGGCATAGTATTGAGACGGCGTCTCGGCTTATTCATCGTATTTAATTTGACATCCGTCTACACAGCAGGGTCAGCTGCACTACCGCCATGACACAACTGACAATGATAGATTTACTTTTATTGCATTTATAAAAAAAAAAATACTTGATCGCTGCGAGAGTCTGTTAGTTTTATTTCTTATAATACTAACCACTAAGGCTGACCAATTAACAACTCAAGAGTGTGGAGGTTAAATTTCCTTTTCATTATAACTTTATAACACTAATATATATTTTTAATGTAAATAAGAATTTTATAGAACGACAGAATTTTATTATCTTTTTTCTATTTTTTCGTAGAATTGGCAACCCTACATCTTGTATCCGTTTTAAGTCAAACCATCAACTGCCAGCTGCTTCATAACTTTATAATTAGTCGCAATTTTCATGCAGTAAATGATCCATGGCCTTTGTGTCTTGCTTTTTAATGGGTTAATTGACCTTTTGAAGTATAACTCTATTTAAGAACTAGCTCAAAACTTTTTGCTTTTAAACTACAAATAGAGCAAGACTTCATCATACTCCATCTATTTTTTAGAGTATATTAAAGTTTACCATACTAGAATCCTGGTGTATTTTACACGATTACCATACATTAAATGTTTATAGTGATTGTTACCAGGAATAAGTTCTCTAATAACTTTCCCAAACCACAAGAATCATATAAACGAAACGCATCGAAAATGGTAAAATGAAAGAGGATACAACGGATTAAATGAGGACAGAGAAAGGGAGAAAATATAAACCGGGCAAGTGCGGTGTGGTTAGTGGTCGAGTAGAGACGAACTAAGGTGAGCTGTATAAAACTACATTTGACACCCTAAGAGTTGATTTTTATATTGCTTGTTTAATCAGGTTAAATAAAAGTAAAATTAAACCTTACTTCTTACTAATGTTATTAATGCGAATGTTTAGATGGATGGATGGATGGATGTATAAAGGGATCTCGATGAAATTTGGCATACATATATAACACAGTCTGGAACAATACATAGGCTACTTATTATTTTTTTAAATTCCACGCGGACGGAGTCATGGACGAAAGTTTGTAAACTATATAACAGGTTTAGAGGCTTCAGTAGATTTTCTAACATCTCGTAAAATCTCTTAAATTATAATAAGCAATAATATTTCTATGTCGTAAATATCAGAGGCGGGCGATGTCGGCAATACATTGTCAGCGAAAATATTTTTATGTTCTTTGGCAGAAGCTACGCGAGGCTGAAATTTTTCACTCCATTAGTCTTTTATAGCATTCAATACAAGCGAAATAAAAGCCACCTGTTTAGTACATAAACAATTTCCGACATTCAACAAAATATTCGGCTAAAATAAATCACGTGAAAGTAAAATAATTTTGTAGTAGATTGATGGAGTAACGAACAAAATTCATTTCATTTTTTTTCATACTTTTACTGGTGTTTTCATATCCATTTAACAAAATAATATCTTAATGACAGACGATAAATCTAACTTCTGTTTAAAATAACATTCAAAAACAAATAAAAAATAAAGTTTGTCTATGGTGATAATGATTCGGGTTTGATTTGAAACTATACTAAAATAATATATCAGGAACTAACTAGATATACAACAGTCATCGGCAGGGCCGTACCACGTCACGCGGTCACGCTCGGCGGAGCGTGTCCTCCAAGGCTGACGCTCCACCTTGCCAGTAGCTACCAGAATCGCGTAACTTATTCCATTTTACACTACTACCTGTGATTACCTCGACCCGAGGGAGACTATTGACTCACCACTGTTATTACTCATGTATGCAATTTGATGTTGTACAAAATTATATACTGACCGAGACGTTAAGCTCTTTGTTTAGTTTTTTAGGTAAAAACTTAGATTTTTATAATTATAAAAGATAGTATAAATATATGTAATCATTTTATGTATATCTACATATATATAAAAATCAATTGCTGCTCGTTAGTCTCGCTAAACTCGAGAACAGCTGTACGGAATTATCTTATCTTTGTCTTGAACGTTGGTGGAAGTCTAGGAAAGGTTTAAAAGGTGAGAAAAATTCGAATAATTGTCGGGAACTAATTAATTTATTTTTCATTCCACACAGATGTAGTCGTGGGCGACAGCTAGTTTTATATGAAAATTACATTTGCAATAAATTATGCGGCGTCGGAAACATTTTTATAATAGAAATCAAGCATAAACATGGAGTAAATCCCGCGCCATATAAAAGGCAAGTAGCAGACTGTCTCAAGTAAAATAAATCCGGAGCGCACAACTTGTGAATACAAAGTGACAGCGTAATAATAAGTAAGACAAACGAACGTTACAGAATAAAACTCGCTGCACATAAATTAACCTTGTATCGGAAGGAAGGCGCAATGTCTTGGCCGCTTCGCCTCTATCACAATAAATACAAAAACACAGTCTTAATAAATTGCCTTCATTCGGGTAAAATAAATCGATTTAATCATGATTTCAGTCTCCAAATGTTTACCATAGATCGATCTAGCGATGATACGTTAAGTAGTTCAGAAAAAATCTTAGGAATCATGAGAAAACATTGTCATTCACATAATTATACTAAATTCAACTGATCGCAATGTAAACAGATATAATAGAGTCGCTTATTTCAATCACGTCGGTAACATCCTGTAGGCGCGGGAAGTCCTCATCCGCACCACTTCCATAGGTTAATTCTAATGTTCTCAAAATCTCTACTGCAAAATATATCATTTAGAAGATATGCCTATAATTATTTAATTCCAAATATATTTTTATTTATTTCCAGAGTAATCTTACTTCTTACTAATCTTACTAATATTATAAATGCGAATGTTAAGATGGATTGATGGATGTTTGTCTGAAGCTATCTGCGTAGTGGATGAATGTATATCGCTGAAATTTCGCACAGATGAAGAACATAGTTTGGAAGAACACACAGGCACATAAATTATGTTTAATTCCGCGCGGACGGAGTCGCGGGCGACAACTATATCTAATATAAGTAAAACATGTGAGCACTGCGGCATGGAATCTCAGATAGTTTCTAAGTAAGTAAAATGAATCAATAAACATTCAAGCTATTGCACCTTTGGTGTAGGAATATATCTCAGGTTTACTAATTTTTGTAAATAAATTTCAGTAACACAATTTTATATCGTACAATTTACGATTAAAACTTCTGTTATTATAATATATTAACGGTTAATCATATTATATTAGGTTACACATTAATTAAAAGTATTGTTTGTTTCTGAACAATGGCGACTTAACAAAATTTCTGCTTATTTTATTTTTATATTGTTGTATTTAAAAATTTTCCGTGTTCAGGGTTTAAACACGAAGCCGACCCAATAACACAATTTTTAACGAGAACAAAATCTGAGTTATCGTAATACGAACGATTCAAGGTCGATTTGGAAACTGGGTTAACACAATACGCCAGGGAATTCAGCTGAATTTGTACTTTTTCCCTACAAAACATTGTTCACGGTATGTTCAGTTAATTATTAAAATAACGTAACAATGTAGAGTACACAACGTTTATATGATGCTATTAAATCTAAATAAAATCTTATTACTCAACCTAGACATCAAATCTTATGCAATAATTTTTTTTTAATTTCTTTATGAACAGCAGTCCTGAGACTTCCAAATGATTCGGAAAAGCTTTCATACTTCTTTTTTAGTGTAAAGAGGAGACGGTCTCGATGAACAATAGAAGCGAAGGTGAGGTTTGGTTTTTTACGCGCAGCACAGACACTAGAAGAAACTCTCTGCGGTTTCACTCCATTCGTCGACTAGTTAATATAATTCTAACGTTAAAAAGGTGTTTTGGTTGTGTTCGTCACAGCTATGGTATACATTTTACGGACATAGCAGTGTGATTACCAAGTAGAGGTATCGCAGAGGGACGGTTTAGCTTGACGACGGGCCATTTCGGAGATTTCGCTCGACAATTCATACGCTAAAGCGACCTGGAACGTCTATACGCGCCGGGCCCGCATAAACATTATTTACCCTCCGCCGAGGTACTAAAAGTTGATGTTGACGTTAAGATAAGCAAACTATTTCGGTTATGCCCTCAATATAACGCTATTTTCCATACAACAAACGACATTTTTAATATACAAAGAGAATACAGGATGCGATACGACACTACGCCCAAGTTCACTGACATTATATTTTTTAACATCCGCCTGATCGTGATGTTAGCATGATAGCTGTAATGAATCTCATTATGTAGAAGATCACGGCCAAACTGTCGATGGTTTGAGTGTGTTAAAAATTTAGGAACATAAATTTTCATTTGTTTTAATGACGTCCTGTTAGTTGTAAAACTAAATAGATATCAGTACGTAACAAATACATTAGCGTACCTTTAAATAGGCACACCAATGTTTGGTTTAACAAGAAATGAATTTAATATCTAGCTCTTGATTTATTGTAGAACTACAAACTTTTAGAAATAGATGTCAAAACAACATTGACCGCCAAAATGGCCGACATCTAAATGCGAAAATAGCGTTGTTAGATATCATTGTTGGTGCCACTGCTAGTGTAACGCGAAGCGAGATAATGACACTGCGCTCGAGAGACACAATATCGTAATACGTATATCATTAAAATGTTATTTTATCGCAATCCAGACAATAATACTTAACAACCAATTATACTACGGTTAAAAAAGGTGGCTGAACAGTAATAAGTTATAATTTTACTTCTTACTAATATTACAAATACGAATGTTTAGATGGATGGATGTTTGTTAAAAGGTATCTCCCGAATGGCTCAACGGATCTCACTGAAATTTGCAGAAAAACACAAAAACTATTCAAATCTTGTTTTTTTTTTGTTTTAATTCCGTGAGGACATTATTTTTGTACGTATTGCTTTGTTTTTCTCAACCACTTACTACAGATTTATCTATATTTATTTAATCTGTTATCCAATTTCATAATGACATTTTAAATGTTAGGTAAAATAAATTGCTCATTCTCGTATAATATTATCAAAGCATAATCTCCTCCGATTTACGCAACAAAAGATCTCGAAGCGTTTAATTATGGCCAACGTTCAAAAGGTTCGTGCCTCGACCACGTCATGACACGGCTCGGCGACATAATATACTATTCCAGTCTATAACGAACAGTTTCAAATAAGGACCCTTTGCTGATTTACATATATCGCTATTATCATGTAGATAAGATATAAATGAGCTTACAAGGCTAACGGGAATGGATGTATTAGATTGCGACCGTATATCTTTTGATACAAGAACACGTATGTATGTTAGAGATTCGCTTTCAATTTTGTAATCCTGGGGTAAGCAGAGGCTTAACATTCTAAAGTAGCATCAACAATGATACACGATATTTAATCAATTCTTACTTATAAATATTATGTTTGGATACTTATTTATAATGTTAGGAAGAAAATCCGACAATGAGAGAGTGTATTGACTCAACACTAGCCTTACTAAAATGTCGACGTTTATGTCCCCTCACCATTCATTCTGACAATGGACTTTGTAACGAAAGCACGTCATTCGCGCAAAGTGATGTCTAAAACTAAAAATTAGATAATTCAGTTTTAAATTAAATAATAACGATGGTCGGAAGTGGTTTGAAGCATTAGCAACATAGTCCTTGAAACGAGATATGACACTTCCGCAAAGACGGAACGTGATGTAGGTCGGATCCAGTGGATCGTTAGGATGTATATAAAATGAATATAGATAATAAACTTTAGCATAATTAATATAATAATGCTCAAATTAATTTACTCGTTAGAATTCTCAAACATGTATAAAGGATAATTGACCCAGCAAGCATTACTAGCGTGTTAAACAGTATTTGTTATGCTTGGTCGAGTATAAGATCTTTGTTTTCTTAGTGTAATTATATCAAGGAGTTTTGTGTGTACTTTATTTAAAAAACTAACTCAAGATAAAAAAACACGAATTAACTTCTGATTACCTGATGTAGTCATATTAAAATTGTTCAATCTGACAAAATCCAATAACAAACGCGTTATAAAATGGCAAACTAATATATAATTCATACAGCTTAGTAGTTCCAATTAGTATATTAATAAAAAGAGTAAAAAGTGATTCCATAAAATGAACTAAGCGGAAAGGAAGTAAAATACGTAATACGGTCACTACGGGATCGGCCATTAGCTTACCGGACAAAGCACTCTCTCGTTCTTATCCTTTTTTTGATCGAGGGTAAAAAGTTATGGCTGTTATTGGGTAAGTTGTGCAATAAATATTTTACGATAGCTCTTTGTACGTATCGCTGGTTTTACATCAGCTATCGACCTCAATGATGCAACGAGCATCGAGGAAATAAATCTTTTGAACATAGAAAATATTTGGTAAATTAGACAAATGATATTTGTATTTGGTAGTTATTACTGAAGACCTGAAGAAGAAGATATATGCTATATCAAGATATATTAATTATACTATTAATTAATACAAACGTATAGAATTTACCCAATTGAAAAAAAATAATCAACTGAATATTAAAATCCACATTTAATTTTTTTTATAATAATTATTAATATTATAAATGCGAATGTTTGGATGGATGGATAGATCTCGCTGAAATTTGGCATAAATGTAGAACATAGTGTGGAAGAATAAAAAAGTTTTTATAATACCGCGCGAACGGACTCACGGGCTATAGCTAGTAGTTCAACTTTATTTATAGTCATAACCGTATTAGTACAGTACTTAAATTCCAAGCTAGTTTACCAAAATCTGGTAATGAATTGTAACGAGAAAAATTCTCAGTTAAAAAACAAAACTAAAAACTCAATTGTTCATCTAGGGTCATCGTACGTCTCGTTAGTACTAAGTAATAACAGTTTACGTCGCTACTAAACTAAAAAAAAAATCCGCGACGTTCGTGGCGTATTTTTAAAGTAATAATGTATGATAATGACACTCGAGTTGGATTCGCATCATGATCGCAGAGGGCGCTCCGCTCGCGGCCCGGCCTCGAGTGTGCGAAGCACAGGAAAGCGTTTTTATAAGGCACATGCAGGGCGACATATGAAAATCAAGAAAAACCAAACTTATGCTATAAATAAATGTTGACCCGAAAATACTATTTCTATTTAAATAATGAATAACATACATTTTTTTCTATTAATGGACTGGCTATAAGACACGGTATTTTGTGCCTATTTGATTTTCGTCATTTCGGCGCTGATGGTTTAGGTTTGTAGCGTTGATGTGGATTAAAACTAATAATAAAGATAACATTGCCAGTAACTTAACATACACTGAGGCGTTTAAATTGGGACGACGCTAAATCTGTTATTTCCAAACAATCGCCTATCTATTTATATTAGTGATTATATATCATTTATAATATAATTTTAATCAGCCTAAACCATTATATTGTAGAACTTCCAGTAACAAAATAGCTATAATAATAAGTTCCTTAATTTTGTTACTGACTGCGCGAATGTCAGGATTTAACTTCCGATTATAACACGGCCAGTTTAAAAATATCGCTCATCTAGTGAGAAGTGTGAGTTGACGCATCACGCATTGCGAGTGCGATGTGACGACGGTGACTGGCAGCGCGTTCGTTGAACTGCCGCGACCGAGGTCACGATCATGACGTGGACATGCTCATACCATAGTCAACGAATGTGCCACTATCCGCCTTGGTGCCACTAATTCTAGTTATAAATAAATGCATTAAACATCTTGATAGCTATAGACGTAAAAGCTTTAATATGTTTCAGATCAAATGAATCAGTTATCGTAAATTCGATGCATGCTGTTTAGGCATTGTAAAATATATTATAAAATTAATTTAAGAAACTTAGGTAAAATAACGCAAACAGCGCAAAGGCAACTTTTTATTGGTATATAATTATCGTCACTTCAAATAGGTCATCAGGTAGGCAAGTTTTGCTATTAATCAAAGCAAATTATTTTACATCCCTAATATTAACGTGGAATCAGGTCAGATAGTCGATAGATAATTGTATTTATACATGCAGATACAAAATCCTTCAGGCTCGCCTGCGGCACGCTACAGGATGCGCGTCAATAAATCAGCGGCGTGTCATGTTCGCGTGTCATTCAATGCACACCATTATACGCTTAACGTATGCCTATATTAATTTCCTGTGCAGAACAATATCTTGTTATAATATTCAGATTGAATCCTTTTAAATCAATTGTGGTATTTACACAAATAAAACAATACAGTCATTTATGGTTACGCTTGCTTGTAAAAACACCACACAGACAGCTACATAATTAAAAAGAATTTGATGTAATTTTTTTTTATATTATAAGGTGGCAAACGAGCGAGCGGCCAACTGAAATCGCTGAAATAGCGAAGTGATCGTTGCCCATAGACATACGCAATTGCATATGCGTTGCCTACCTTAAATCGACGGAGGAGAGGATGCACACAAAGAAAATATTTTCCCTTTCCATGCATCCTCTAACGATGCATGAAACGCGGAATTGCTTCCACTTGACGCCTGTCTTCTGTGTGGTCGTGGTATTTCACCGGGCGAGCCGGGTCAATTCGTGCGAAGATGTTAAACCGGGCTCTAACACTGTTAAATTTAAAAATTTTTGGTTTGTGAAGTAAGATAATCAAATTTAGAATATTAACTACAAAATATTGATTAAGGTACTACATATTGGCATTGTATGTTTCAGAATTATATCGGATCGAGATTCAAACTTGAAACTGGAAAGCGAGAAACCAGTTTTTAACATTTACAGTTAAACTACGACGTAATTTATTAAACTCATATTCGAAACAAAGAAATATCGTCAAGTAAATTAAATCCTTTACAATTTACAATAAATTCAAGAGAATGGCAACGATGTTTTTTTCTGAAACATTGTTTCATATTTGACTATGAAATAATTATACAGACATATTATATCTTTTAAATATTTACTAGACTAAAGGAAATCATAGATTGACAACAAGCAAAATATCGAAGAGTAAATCCTTCATATATTAAGTATCCAAATAGAGATTAAGATGAAGTAATAAAAGAAAACTGTGTCAGTTTTCTTGCGTTCCTTATGTAATTTGTACGTCTTTTAATTTAAGTAAAAACAAAAACACTTCAAAGGGACTGTATGAGTAATATCATTCAAAGGACGACAACCCACAAAATGGTTTATTTTATACAGTAATTACATGAATATTTAATATCTCATACAAATTCAAACTCAACCGTTCCGTTTTGATGGAGGACGTTATAACGGTTTTACTTGTGGTGAAATTTTCTTTTTATACTATGAATGTATAAGAATTAACTAAGTCTACGTCTGTATATTTCTAAGTTATATCCATAATCTATACGTCTTTATTGCACAATGATTTAAAGAAATTCAATTTATAATAAACAAAGTGATATCAATTCCCTAAAAGATCAATTTCCTACCTGATTCATAGTTACTTTCACAATTCATTGATAGAAATACGTTATCCCATTATATGACTAATATACCAGCACACAGGATTCAATATTCAATACAAAATTATTATTTTTAAGATCCGAAACGACATCGTAACATATTTTTTCCATTGATATTATTCTATCAATCCTATATGAGTGGTATACAATTGATGGATGTAACCGTCACCCAGTCAATAACAATAGAACTAATTCCGACCTATTAGACATACAGACACAAACAATTGCAACTCGTAGCTTCGCGCTTTGCATCTCATAATTGTTTAAGTTGGACGACGTTGGAACCATTGTTGTATAGAATAGCTTTTGTTGTACTATAACTCACTACCATTTATTAAGAGATGTCCGACGACCATAAAAATTCTACAACAAAAATTTATACGAAATTGTATAAAAGATCTACATGTTAATAGTACAAAGGGCAAGAGAATCAAATGGAAACAAGAGTAAAAAGGGAGAGTCGGAAACAATAGCTTAGGGGTTTCGACACTCCACATTATACCTATGACCCTTTGTGAAATCATCATAAATCTATTGATAATCACTGGGTATCCAGGAGCTCACAAACAAACATAAATAAGCCAAAAACGTTATATTATTATTACTATTTACATCCTTATAGATTGGTTTTATAACTAAGGGCTGGGGTTTAAATCGTAAAACACCGTCACTAATGAGTTTTCGTTTTCAGATTTTTTACCTATTCAAGAGCTCTTAATATTCATTCAAGCCTGCATTTTTCTACTCGTTTATTACCTATATAGATGTAGGCAAAGCAATTGAATGCACTTTATCAAGTATGTCAACTTAAAATCAATAAAAGTACTACGCTTCGTAAACTCTACACACGTAGTAATAAAACGTAAATATTAGTATAATTTTTCGTATCTATTGTTTAGGCAGATAATAAAAACACCGAAGTTTAATATGTTAAAATATATACTATTAAACAGTAGTAGAAAATTGTTTACTTTTGCACTGTATTATTCTCTCTCTCTCTCTCTGCCTAGCTTGCATCTCACAAGGTAGTAGAGTCAGTTTTCCCAATCAGTCTCTTTATCTTCTAAGAAAATAATCAATAATCTCAATCTTAGCACTGTATTATTAATTAATTAATAGCGCCGGTGTGTAGCATAAACATGTAAACACAACTGATAATAATTGTTGAATAATAACATTTATGTCACTATTGATAAACCGATAATGAGGTGTGAATGACACAGAATTGTTTAATGTGCAATTATTTCGATTTAAATATAAATATTAAATATAAAAAGAATACAGTATGTAGTCTGTTTTAAATTTTCTGGTTCCTTGTCGATGAGTTATGGCTTTTTGCTATGCCTTATTTATTATATCTTATTACATTGAACTCTTTCTATGCAATAGCATACAATGTGATTCATTAAAACAATAAAAGCAATCACATGATATACCATAAAGCTTGGTAAAGCAATAATATGTATAATGTGTGTCTAAAATAAAATACCGTTTGTTTCTGAGATCAAAATTAATTGTCATTATCTTTGACAGAACAGATATAACAATATGTTCTAAACGGGGATTTTGATCTTGGAAGCCCACAGTTTGTAATCAATTTTAATACAAAGTAACATCTATTTTGAAACATACTGTTAAGTGAAAGTTACAGTTGTCTCATTTAATTAAACAAAAAACGTGATTGAAACAAAAAAGATCTAAATTCTCTAACCGTAACAAATCTAGTCGTTCAATCATTATTATTTAAACATCAAAAGCTATTAACTTTTTGTGATCTTATAATTTTTTACCAACAGTAGTAGAGTCAAAATCGATTCAAACGATCCAAATACAGCGCTTATAATAGATGTATAAAATACATAAGGAATTGTCGTATTGTGAACCGTCTGAGTAACCAGTTTTATTATATAATAGCCGTTGTAAGCCGATGGGGGGTTAAGCACACTCATAACGGCAATCTCAGGCCTTAGCAACAAGAATAGGAAGCAAACTGTCTTGACTTATTGCTTTTTAATGCAATAACTGTATGTTTGTATTAGCATATTATATTATTTTTTTACATGCTTTAAAGCTATGTAGGCTGTATTAATTATCTAATATAATAAAACTTACAATGCTCTAGTGTAATAGCATCAGTAGTGGTTGACATATCTATATGTAAATCCATATAAATTCTAATAAAACAATCATATTATTTTCATTAAAAAATAATTGTTTCATTACTTTAATCTACAGTTCGGCGAACCAAAGGCAAACAAAGAAGATGGCATAGATAATTTCTTAATGAGATTGCTCAGCACCTCTAACGAAATTAGAAATCAATTAGAGGAGTGTCTTAAATTAACTTTTATTATTAAAATCCAAAAGGACCACATTGTTGATTTTGACAATGGTGATTATTTGCAAATTGCAATTATGTTATATTTTCTATGTATTAAATTGTAATATAAATGCAATTTCAAATAAGAATATAGTATCATACAAGTACAACTTTTAAGTAATACAAATTTAAAAGCTTACTATTATTTCTATTAGCCATAATATCTGAATACAATCCAATTTAACACATTCACTCTCAGACAACCTATACTTTCTTTGATTTCTTTTATGCCCTTTTCCATATGGAGAGTTCTAACATGTACTTTTACTTCTATCTTTCTTTCTAATAACAAAATATTTTTAGGCACAAGTACAAAACACATTGTTGCTTTTCAGTAAATGATTGAATAAATGAATCAATTGTAAACCAGTTTGTATCATGCTTTGTGATGCTATTTATTGAACATAGCCAAGTGAAAGTAGAACAGCTACAAAGTATAGGATGGATGGCACTACTCAAAATTTATATTACATTTTAGCATAATAACAATCTTTATTTCCTTTGTTTATTAAAGCACTGGCACCTGTGACTTCCGCAGTATGTAATAAAAAAAATTGTAATGCATATAGCCTGTCACTGGGAGTTTAGAAGCCTATCCAAGGCAAATAAAGAGGCAATAAAATTATAAATCCGTTCATTGGTAATATTCTAAATTACCACATGTTTACATTGTATTGCTAATAAAAATGCAAAGATAAAAGGAAGGAATATAAATACAACTTTATAATTTCTCAATGGGCTATCCGAAAAAAAATAACACCTCTTACTGTAAAAGATAAAGTAAAATTGTTCAATATAGATAACTCTATAATAAATAGATAACTGTTAATAAGAGCATATATTTTGGTCTAGATTTTTACGATGAATAACTTTAGGGAATATACAGTTATTTTATCTAAATAGTTTCTAAAGGTCTGACCATATAATTATAGCTCTGAACAATAATTATTCATGGCTTCTTTCTTTTTCATTAGACAGTCTTTGGTAAATGGGAACTTAGGGAAAATCTCTTTAATGGATGAGTAACTCACCATTAGTAAACAATGGTGATGATATTATAATGAACTCTTAAGAATGCACTTATTAAGTACTATATTATGACTCAACAATAATTTAAAAAAAAATCATAATCCAAACTTATCTTTGTATGGACTCCATAACATTACTTTCATCAATACCAGGCAAAAAGACATGAGTTTTTTTCTTTTTGAAATCCATTAATGTTACTATGTTTAATGTAATTATGATTTTATATACAAAACTCACAGGATCAGTGGTAGAAATTTTTGTTATGTAGAGAACTAATCAAAAAATGTCCACAATATGAAAAATGTGTGCTAAATAAATAGTTATAATAAATATTGTAACACTCAGCAAACTCATCCAAAAGAAAAATGTTTACAAATAGTTTATGGAGGCAAAATTTATGTTATCACAATGAGATAAAGGTTTAAAAGTATTTAAATAAAAGTACAATTTGATAACAGCATTTATATGCAAAAATTTAATATTTATGTCTCAAATAGTATGCAGTTAATAGGCAATAAAATTATATAACCTACATTAATATCCCATCATTATATTTTATGTGTAACATAGCACAAAAATAATATTGTTAAGTTGTGTTTATTTAAGTTAATTATTTACAAATAACTTAAAAACATCACATGTTTTATCAACATATAGATACTTGTTGATATTTTGTTACCTATTTTAAATTAAGATGTAAATTTAGTCTTTACAAAATTATTTTGAGTGGTAGATGTAGAATTCATTTCATTTTGATAATTCGTTGAGAAAACGTAACCAATGTTAACTTTTTTATTAAGTAATTTTTTGATTTCGCTCTTAATAAAGGAAATCATTTAACGGTAAATGCTTTTAACGAGATTTAGTACGACCAAAGATGACAATGACTCAAGCTATATTCAAGATGCTGGTAGTCAATGAAATTTTGATTTTATAAATTAATATGTACTATCCTTGTGTACTTACCACTTTCAATGTAAGGAAGGGCTAACAGCAAAAACACTACATATCCAATTTCACTAATCATTGTTGCTTACAAACACACTCTTTTTGTATCACTAAGTCATTGCACACACAGCTGATTTTTAAATCACACAAAACCTTTGTCTGTTTTTGACAAAAACGCATGCGCGTACAAACACTATTTTTTTTATTTACATTACAACAATTATAACAATTCCTAATATTCACTGATCACATTTGAAACTAATTTAAACAAAAAGAGCTATAAAAAAGTCTTCGACTCATAAACGTTGAACGATACGATAAATAACAACAAAAACCATGATAACACCCGCGATGAATTTGCTAACGTAAAATGTAACTATAACAATAACTTAAAATTGTTTTACACTGCGTTACTGTTCCATGTTTTTGTCAAAAATACACTATAAACTTAACTATAAAATAACGTCGAAGTGAATTCGGAAATTTATAATCGTCGCCTTCCTGACTGACATGTCGCGGAATGATTTTTATCATTCAAAGACTCACTCTCGAAACATGTTGATTAGTTAGGATCTGACCAATGAGCGGTCATTGTCAAAATTTAAGATTGCTGAAGATTGGTCAAATTCAGAAAAATACCAGTTGGTGTTGTACGATTCCTAGAGTAGGTAGCCAGACGAAGTTGAAAATTGGCAAGCCATAGAGTCAAAGAGTATTTGAAAGCGGATATGGGTAGGAACAGGTAGAATCCAAAAAGCTATATTTTTAATCTGTCATACGAAGAAGTCTCGTTGATATAGAGTATATAACTGACGAATGTTGCTATATTTTTATTTTGAAATCCCTTAATTTTATTGTTTTTAGTGAATTTAGGTTACAAAATGCCATTAATTCTTGCATGTAATTTATCGACAGTAATTTTTGCAGCTTTTGATGTACGGTTGTAGCTATAATTGAATATCATCATTCAAGTATGGTAAAGTTTTGCAATATTTAAATCAGAGCTCTATATCTGCATAAAGAACATGGCTCTATAACTTTTTTTTTTTTATAACAGAAGGGGGCAAACGAGCAGCGGGAACGTTCTTATTATTATTCACGAATAACTGGACGCAGTTTAATTTAACTTAGCAAAATAGCAAATTAGTTTCACTTTTTGCCGTGGGACTTCTTTTGAGACAAACTTGTCTTAACAATATAAACTTTGAATATGAAGCATGAACAGCTGTCAACGAAAATGCACAAGGTTGATTTTTTTCGTTATTTAAACGGGACAATAAAATTACTGTATTCTGTTACATATATAATACAACAATTTACAATGTAACATATTTTCATAGGAATTTGTAACAAATGTAACAATATATTATATAAAACTTTTACCGAGTATGAGAATAATAAAATCTATTAGTGGAACATTATATCCTTATCATCAAGTAATCACAATAATACGAGCGTTATCTTTTGAAATGTAAACATATCATGGAGGTAATATTTCTTGCAGATTGTTTGGTGCAAAAACACCTTTCTCAGTAATTATTCCTGTTATCAAAGATGCCGGTGTGACATCAAATGATGGATTCCAACACTTAATTCCTGAAACAGGCACAATAGTTAATATTATATATGTATATACAAACTTTGAGATCATTTAAATTATTTTAACACTTGCATTGCCGTTTATGTGCATTGTGTTATCAATACATATTCTAGAAGGTTATCTGATAAAATGCATATTTGTAGCGAGTTTACAACAGTGTAACAATGCTTGTCTTATGTATTTTTTTCTTATATTAGTATAGTTACCTGGAGCTGCAATTCTAAAATCGCCGATATGCGTCATTTCTTTATCTGGTCGTTCTTCTATTTTTATACTGTCTCCTGATTTTAAGGACATGTCTATAGATGTTAAAGGTGCAGCAACATAGAACGGCACATTATGGTGTTTAGCAACTATAGCTATTTGATAGGTACCAATTTTGTTGGCAGTATCTCCATTAGCAGCTACCTGGAAGAGTAAACAAAAAAAAATGTTAGAGCAAAAAAGAAATTATAAATGTAAAAAAGATGTAAAAAAGGTTAAAATTACTCATTTTTCAATTATATAACAACATATTGACCTTAAATCTTAAATTATTACAAAATGTGTGTATATAAAAATATATAGCAAATATAACATACCCTATCAGCACCCACAACTACGGCAGTTATCTTTCTTGCATGCATCAGCGCAGCGACCATGCTATCAACAATCAATGTGGCAGGAATTTTCTCATGAACCAATTCATATGCAGTGAGCCTCGCTCCTTGATTATACGGACGAGTTTCAGTACAGTAAACATGCTCTGGAATGGAAAAGTTAAAATAATTCAAGCTACAAATGTGGATCTAAGCGAGAAACTTGCACTTTGCTACATATATCTACTAAATATGTGGATTGTAAAACAAACATCTCTTTACTTTACCATAGCAATCAGTACAAAAGCAAAAATTTAAATATTAAGTTATGTAAAGACTGACATTATCTTACAATATTTAGCTCTCAATACCATAGGACTATCAAAATCAACATTTTTTTTGTATAATCTTATAAGATGATTATAATCAAGTACCTAGTCTACTAGATTTATGCAGGGATCTGATGACTCCTAAAGCAGTTCCATAACCAGCGGTTGCTAAGGAACCAGTGTTGCAATGTGTGAGCACTCTCACTTGACTGTCACCTTCCAACTGTTTTAATATAGCTTCGCAACCAAACTTGCCTATTGCTTTATTGTCTTCTATATCTTTAACAAGCATGCTTTCAATGCAAGTGATGAATCTAAAAGTACAATATGTAAAGTCACTTGTACTGTATTTTCAGTTTCAAAATTCTGAAATATTACAAAAAATATATACAAAATATGTTCATTTTATTAGTTAATCTCTTACCCATCTCATAGTTCTTGTTTCATAGTACATAAGGTTTAGTGAGATATCACATTCAAGACTGACATCTAAAACTCACCAATAATGTTAAGTCAAGATTGTTTGTTTTTCAACACAATGTTTAAATATTTTTTTCTTTATTGCTTTTCATTTATCTCTTCTATGATGAAATTGCAAAGAGTAATATACAAATAGTAATTAACAAAGATCATGTTTTATATGATTTTACCTTTCTTTAAAACTTTCCGCTGAAACATTTTCATCTGCGCTGAGAGTGTTAGCTAAATTTATAAGTTCTTCTGCTGCTAACTTGATGTTCACAGCTGTTGGCCTGGCTGATACTAAGTAATTTAATTTACCTTCAATCTGTAGAGATAAGTGTCAATTACATATAAAGTTGTAGATTGCCAGCTGCCCTGATTGTAGTGAATTAAAAAATGTAAAAAGATATAAAAACTACTTTGCATAACACCATGGTAGTCAACCTCCTTCATTGGATGGTGAGTCCAACAGTACTACATCTATGCCAAATTTCAGGAAGATCCATTGAGTTATTCTAGACATATCTTACTAATGTTAATATAATGTTAAGAGTTTTTTTTAAATAAAATACAATTTGAACCTTGACCTCTTGTCTCATAATCTTTTTGTCAGAAGTTTCATCCTTAAGCAACTCAACGGCAAGTGATAAGCAACCAACTATGGCTATAGCCGGTGCCCCCCTGACCTAGAAGTGATAAGAAAAACATAGATCTTGAATATACTACTTATGATGAAAACAAGACAGACAAATTTAGGAGAAAAAAATATCATATCAATGGGTAAACACTAATAACAACTTTGCAATGGAATCAAATTATTTAATTGACAATGATGATGAATAGAATATAAAAATTATTAAGTTGAAAAATTACACTCTTTCATGTTTTTAATTTCTTTTATTACAGTAGTTAAATAAGTGTAATAAGCCATATGTATTTTTCTTTATAATAAACATAATGAAAAAGTTTTTATAGTCAGAAATATGAATAAGCCACTCACTTGCATTTTATTTATAACTTTCCATCCGTCTTCAACACCTGCAACTTTAATATAAATCGTTTGTAATGGAAGTAATAATTGGTCGAGGACTTCTAAATTTCCTCTTTGATACTTAATAGATTCTAAACTCATTTTGAATGTTATGGAATATCAAGAGGTTTTGGACCGCTGGACCGGCCCTTGGCACTACTGAAAATGTACCAAATTAAATCTATTTAAAACAAAATAGTGAACAATGTTAAAAATTAGATTTTTGCTGGAGTTTGCTTTCAGCGGGTAAGGTTATACGACGTAAGATTAAAAATCGCAATTCGTTCGAAGTACCAGTTGACATTGACACTTGACAACAACTTCATAAGTTCACAGTGTGAGTGTGGCCATATAAAAATTAAACAATTTATGACAAAGAATACGCCTGGTTCGACTATAGACAAGATAGTTTTTCTTGGCATAGTGCAAAACATTGACAGGAAATGGCTATATCAATTTGTCTATGATCGTTTTTAATTTCCGGCCGGCATTGTGGAGAGAAGCTTCGTCATTGCGCTTTGATTCTAGAAGTTTTTCAAGCAATTTGCAGAGTTTAGCAAAATGTCCTTACCACGCGTTTACTTTGATGTAGTTGCCGATAGTGCTGTTTTAGGGAGAATTGTTGTAGAGGTAAGCTGATATAATTAGTTGTGATTAAGATTCCGGCCGGCGTGATACACCCGACCACGCTATCAAAAAATTGATTGGTTTTAATCATTCATTTTACAGTACTAGTATGATGCCCATAATGTTACTAAATGCTTACTATGCAAACTAAATCGCTATTTTTACCCGAAGTTAAGTTCATAAAATATGTAAAGGACATGGCTGTTCTGTACAGCTATATATAGATATGTATAATAGACACTCCTCAGTCTGACCGAGATTACTTTGTGAAGGTCAAATTGTCCTAAGACCTTGACAGCTAATAGTTTATGGCGGAGGATTATCAATGTTTGTCTCATAATGATTTTAAAAATCTTTTACACCCGTTTTTACGGCGATGCGTGGCTTCTTAGTACTTTAACATTCCTATGGAAACTTTCTGTCGGCAATATTAAACGGCATGTTTTTTGGAATGCCAAAATTTATTGTGCAGAATTTTTTTGCGCCTGTTAAGGCATTTACTTATTATAATGTATTAATGATGCACCTCAGAAAATAATATTGATATGATTTTATTTTGTTATTACAGCTAAGGACAGATGTTACTCCTAAGACATGTGAAAACTTCCGCGCTCTTTGTACTGGCGAAAAGGGCTTCGGGTACAAGGGATCCACTTTCCACCGAGTGATCCCCAACTTCATGTTGCAAGGTGGTGACTTTACAAACCACAATGGCACTGGTGGAAAGTCCATCTACGGTGAGAAGTTCGCTGACGAGAACTTCGTCCTGAAGCACACCGGCCCTGGTGTTCTCTCAATGGCTAATGCTGGCCCCAACACCAACGGGTCTCAATTCTTCATTACTACTGTGAAGACATCGTGGCTGGATGGGCGACATGTTGTCTTCGGAAATGTGGTTGAGGGTATGGATGTTGTCAAGCAAGTTGAGTCCCTTGGCTCCCAATCTGGCAAACCCTCGAAGAAAGTTGTCATCGCTGACTGTGGCCAGCTTTCCTAAGCTAATTGAATGAAATATTTAAAAAATGCAATATTTTAAGTTCTAACATAATGTCACTCAACTACCATTTCCATTCATGAAGATTTTACATTTAAATATGGGTCATTCCAATAATGTTATAAATTTATAACTATTTTTTTTAGGTCGCAAACTAGTAATTGCATTTATTTCTGCATTGTATATTCATAATAAATTAACTTATATACTTGTTTGCAATTTCTCTTCAATGTCTGTAATTACTATGCAATTTAATGGGGGATTGTTTCCTAAGTTATGAGACTGCCTATTATTGCTAAATGCTTGTATTTTGTACTTGTTACTCTTGATTGCCGTGTAATAATAGAAGTAGTGCAAAACATAATTACAAAAGTACTCACATTTATTGAAATAAAGGTAGTTCTTCATAAACTTTGCTCCTTTTTCTTTCCTTTGTACCTTTACCTTGCTCTTGACAGTGTGTACCTGTCAGACTGGCCATATACACCATAAAATCTCACTGCATTTGCATTTAAAAAAATCTGTTTTTAGCAAAATATTAGGGGATGGCAATATGTTTTTTTTACAAGTTTGGTTACTGAAAACCTATGGTCAAAACAAGTTTAGTAATGTAATTGGTAGATAAAATGTAACCACAATAATTGATAAAGCTGGGAAAATTAAAGCCAACATCCTGTTGAAACAACATAGAACTGATGGAAAATTGTGGTAAATTAAAAGATAAAAAAGGCCCACAAAGTAATGGTTTAATAATATAATTTTTTACATAGCATTTAATAACATAATGACAAGAATGGGTATATTTGACATGCGCGTTTTAAAGTTGTTTTAATGTTAATAATAATCATGGAATGGAGATCTTTATTTTTTTAAATTGAACTATCTAAAAATGAATAGTTTTACAGTTTTAAAGCTAAGAAACAAAATACATAATCTCGCCCTAGTTAGTGCTCCCATAGATGATTCATAATCTATTCGAAAAAGTCAATATGTACAACTATAGCTCAATTTGGTTTAGCATAAACCAAAAATTAATTAATAATTTTTTGCCAAATGAAATCTAAGACTATTAAGTATGATAAGTAATAAGAAAGGATGTAAATAAATTCCGTTTGCGTCAGATCCGTAGTTACAAAGCGAGGTTGTACAGCATGAAGTGCAGGCGTATAGTTTCGTACGCTCTCCGATAACGATGCAGCCCGGCTCGCAGTGTTTCGTACAATTACGTTCGAGTGCCCACATCTTGAGTGCGGTCGTGGAATTTTCCGTTGAAGTCGTGAATGAGAATCGCTTTACCTGAACATATGATAATTAGATAAACAAAAGTAAATCGAATTAGTACAAAGTTACGAATGACTCATACAGATAGCATCGATAAATTTTAGACAAGATAAAAAAAAGATATGCACTCCGACACGGTCGTCCAAGGCTTTAATTAGTCACCAAGAAAGGTCTTTTGTGTCGATTTCTCAAACTAGATCTATCGCACAAATTAATAGACATTTTTTTCGTTTTTTTATGCCACTAAAGACATTTACCATGCACATTCGTCGGTCATTTTGACATTTGTGTATAAGCGCGGAGTTGTTGTGTCGCAAGTCCGCGCATTTGTCCTCAGGCACCTCGGCGAGGCATTTGTAGCACCATAGCTCATTGTTGGGTCGAGCCGCTGCCGATGTCACATGAACACTGTCCCGAAGCAAATCACCTTTAAGTCCTGGAAAATGCAATTTTGATACTTCATTACTAGATATAAGTAGTAAACTTTAAACAGTAAATAAAATAATTTATGTTGAATTTAATAATCATAACACCTATGATGTTTTTAAAAAACATATTTAAAAGGATGAACGAAATAAAGGATAACATCGGTGTCAGTGGTATAAAAAACGACTAAAATACTAAAACCTAATGGAAAGTATTAAACATATCTACATCTTTGGCCTTTGTCTTTAGCCTGTTTTAAAAGGAGAGACAATGCGAATCTTAATAACTACCTACACATAATGTTATTAATAGAAATGAACTAACACGAGATTTATTAAAAAAAACATGAACATACGTCTATGTAAATTTATTCAGGCCATTGTTTGGTGACTGTACTTTAAAAGGCCGCGACCATAGACAAGCGTTTGACGTTTGCAAATTACTAAGGAATGACGAGCGTTCAAGCGTTCTACTTGCAAATGCTTTTGTGTGTCTATGATTATGATGCAATAGAATGTTATTGGTGATGGTAAGCTTTTATAAACATTAATTTGACATACCTGGAAGGAAAATTGACACCGAGAGCAGTAGCACACAGCGCATGATGTTTGCAATGTACAAGGCGCATGATCCAGCATCTGTATCGATTGGACCTCGCTGCGACCTGTTGCTGTTCCCGGCTGGCCCCGCCCACATACCCCCCGCGACCCCGCGCCCGTAGCCCCCTTCTAACCTCCACATCTACACGACTCATCCTTCAAGGTCCTACGGAGCACTGTAATCGTGGAAAACAATCACAACTTTCCGAATTCTAAAGAAAATTAAAAAGTTCTTCCCTTGTCGCTGTTGTACATACAGTTTTAGCGAAATAAACGATCATTTTATGCTGGTTAAAAACTGAATTTGACTTCAAAGAACATATACAACTTTATTCATTCTCTTTGAAAATATTTGAACGTTCCGTAATTATGTTTTTATAGTAATGAAGTTCACTCTGGATTTAATTGTAGACTTTAAATTATTGCTTATATTAGTTAAGTATGACTTAATTTTGTTTTTTATGTAATCTTTTATGACATAATAATAATGAACAATGAATGAGTTAGTAGATGTCATATTCCTTGCGTCGCAAGAACGGGATAAATGCTGTATCAAATTAGTTAAGGTCAATTGGATTAAGCCAAAACCTTGAATGTCGCAATTATGCATATGTTTTAATATACAATTAGATGTCTTGTAAAATAAAGTTTTAATATAAATTTTAGAATGAAAATAAATGTTAATATTTGATTTATTTTGAACCCAAATAAAATTTAGTTTTTATTCATTTTAATGCTATTCCTAAAACTTACATAAACCATAAATAAGAAAGTAAATGGAAAGTATAGAAATAGTTCTGCTAATTTGGTAATATCGATAACCTAAAATTTGGTCTGGCAAAGCGAAAGTGAGACTTCAGCGAAAATATTTTTACGAAACATTAGCTTTATTTATCGGCACGTGCGCCGGAAAATCCGGAGTTAGGGCCCGCCGGAGTGGATGAGGCACTCGACCGTGAAATTTATAACCTGCCTACTTATACACACGTACTAGTACAAAATAAATTGATAATTTGATTAGTGAAGATGGAAAGCCTTACTTAAAATAGTACTTCAAAAATATTATGAATTTCGACTTACATATAAAGGCTTAAACCCTCAGGTATATCTGTCCGGTGTCGGCACCGACTAGTTTCGAGCCCATCAGAGGCCCTTTTAGCCATTTATATTTTAGTTTATGATAATGTCTCACCAAAGTTTGAATGATTTAATTACGGATTTTGCTTATAATGTAAAGAAAAAAGCATGTAGACATGTAATGGTAAATCTAAGTAAGTAATTCTCCAATGATCTAGTTGTATCCCTTGGGAGACATGACGGGGCAGTACATAAAGTTGACATTTGGGAATATTATGTCGGAAATGTAGTAGCAGGGATAGTTACAAGAATAGGGATCTCAGAAGAAGATGTCATGCACAGAGCGAAGTGGAAGAGACGGATTGAGAAAGCTGACCCCACCACCTTGTGGGATGCAAGCTAGGGAGAGAGAGAGAGAGAGAGAGTCACAGAAACCAATAACATTTTGAAATGGAGAAAAAAAAATATTGAAATTTCTGATCTGAACCAATCATGACCCAATTTTGAAGTAATTTATATTAAAAATAATTTCGAAATTTAACTTAGCGGATTATTGATACCGTATATTTCCATTGATTTGTAGGTATACTTATCAATTACAATTGTTAAAACTTTTGGCCAACGAAGTTTGCGAAACTTTCAAACATCGTTGCCAGCCACGAGCTATTATAGATTAAAATTAAAATTGTGAATACACAAAATTTTGTTATAGACAATGAATTTACTAAGCGAACGAATACTTAAATGAAATTAAGCTTTCGAACGACATAAATACTTTAGAAGTGTTGTTTGGATTTGTATTGTTAATTAGCTAACTGGGAATTTTAGAAATAATTTTCTTTTTAAAATGTTAATGATGTCGCAAGATAGATTGATTAAGGAACGAAGACCTAGTACCCTACCCTATGTATAATAAAAGATATGTAAGATGACGATGATATTAACTCTTGTAATATTAATAATATTAATGAATATTTGTTGTAGTGACTTTAACTAACTTTCATTTCAAGTACTAAACATAACCTCACATACTTAACATTATCACCTGATACTCCTCACTACCCATCCACAATATATCCTTTTAAGATTATATTACTTCATAAAACTATTTAATATGAAATAAGATATAAAAGAATCATAAAAAGCTATAGAGATTACATGAGAAAAGCTCGTAATAATAAAAAAAGCATCCGAGACCTTTCAATATTACTTTATAACGAAAGCTATTTCTTTTGCACTAGGAAAAATTTATATCAATAAATAGTAATAAAAAAGTTAAGAAAAATTAAATACAACCCGTATGTTATGAATAACAGTTAACTTTTAAAGAAAAAAACTGTTTGTTAGCGGAAAGAAAATGATAGATTCGTATTAGAAATTTAATCAATTATCTTAAACACTATATCAGTTTAAAAAAAAAATCATTTACAACGTAGAAGATATAGTAGAATTACCTGAACGTAAGTAACGCTTAAGTATCGCAGTTATCGTGGTAGAGAGAAGTGCGTTAGGCGTAAAATGTCTTCCAACCATCTCGACCCCATCGTAAAACTTCTTAGCGCTCAAGTCTGATTGTTGATGCGTACAGATAATACGCTTTACGACTTTTGTGAAAGAACTTGAAAGCATTGATAGATTATTAAACCACTCAACTTTTATATTTATTTATCAATAAATGTATATAATATCACATTTTAATAGCAGTATATTTTTATAGAATGAATAAATGCTTTATTTTAACACTCTTTTACACTATATGGGAGCCTTAGCTCCTAAATTAGGTCAGAGCCCTTTCATAGAATATACCGTTCATTCTTCGAATAAGTTTATAATTCTGGTGTGAAACTCGATTATCACGTTGAGTGTTGAACGAAACTATCTTTCATATTATCTAGACAATAACAAATATAAGTACTTTGAAATTTAAATTACTTATCAAATTATGTACAATTTCTTAAAGTATTTTTCAAGTTTTGTCTTTTTTTTCAAATGGTGAAAGTATCTTTAAATAAAACTGTTCTTGCTACAGGAGGAACAAAATAAATTTAATGTGAATAAGAGAGGTAACAAACTAGATAAAAGAAAGATCATAAAATGGCCATTAGGTTCAATCAGATCACCTAACGATATTACAAAGTGGATTCAATTTACTGACCAACGGAGTATTCCGACTTGATAATATTGGAACATTCATTTCGGAACAAAGATTTAAGACTATAGCTATTTTTTATTTTATTACTCGAATAATTAAATAAATTACATCATTGAGATTGTAATACAATGTATAATATAAATACACCTTTTTGGTTTTGAATTCTGACTATATAACATCAAAACCCTCTCAAATTGTTATTTTTTCTTACATATTAACTCATGGTTGTGCATAGTCTTGTAGTAAATACAAACATGTGTAAATCTGCTCTTTAGCGAGCGACATTATTTATTTGATAACTAAACAAAAATATTCTACAATTGTTTACCGTAATTCAAGCATGAAATAATCTACGCAACATGAAGAAATTAAACCTGATTTTGTTACTTTGTGTAGAACATGGTATTTAATTCGTGGATTTTATTTTAATAAACCAGAAATAAGTAAGCCGGAAAAGGTTCAACAATCGGATTTCCATAAAAAAGGGCAAAAACTGTATTCATGTATTCGATGCGAATGACGGGACATAAAGAAACAATGCGTGTATTGAATTCCCTTGCGGCCGCTCGTAATGTTGCGATTGTTCCACAACGTACGAGTATGCGCCTTTTATATCAAAATTTGACGCCTTGTCTGCGACGAACGTGAACATAATTTACATGATAAATGCTCTGATGATTGAGTACAGAAGAGAAATTCTTGAGTACAGAATCAGACACCTTTGTTTTTTTATCAATGTCCCAACGAGTTTCCACGTTGGGTTACTTAAGGCCGCATTAACGTGGGGGTTTAATAGGTGCTGGGCGCCTGGTCGCTGGGCTTTAGTTGTTGTCAGCCAATGGGCGTGCTACTTTTAGGGGCGCCGCACTGATTTTCACACCCGGGCGCCCAACACGGTTAGAACGGCCCTGGACAGAAGGTGTTTTTTAAATTGATTCATATAAAATATATAACTGCTATAGGATGAAGATGATGTTGATTAACACTGTTTTCATTTATAAAAGCAAAATAAATAAAAGTATACAAGAATAGGTTAATATGCCAGCGGCGCCAAACATCAAAGCGATTATTTGGATGAAAATATTAACTAAAACTCGCTCATGAAGGAGCTTGTTAAAAATAAACAACATTTGTGTTAATATTGGAGAGGAAGATCAAATAATCTTTTTACATCCAATTTCGATTAAATTTGGATACAAAATGTAACTGAGTATTAAATAAATGCTTTATGTAAAAGAGACTTTAAAGTGTGCTTGATAAACGATCATATTTTTGTCTAATGTTTAGCTTAGCTTAGCTTTAGTTTAGCTTTAACTTCGATAAGTGTAAAATACATCCAAAAAAATATATAATAATAATATTTTTAATGACGTATAATTATTATAACGTTTATCGGTCGCTTTATAAAACAGCGAGGCGTGAATTGAAAGTTAATATGCAACAGGAGATGACATTTTGCGAAAGTTTCATGAAGCTCAACGCGCGAGTTACGAAGTTGTTTGACACTTCGGCTGCTCTCTACCACGATGTCATATAAAATTATAAAAGTTTAATACATACGTGATAATGTTATAAAATACTATTTACTATACACTTGTAAAAAAGACGCAAAAATGATTGATCGATTGATGGATGATAATGATAGATATAAAACATTTGGACATAGATGTAAAATATTTGGAAGAACACATAGGCTACTCATTAAGTTTTATTTTTAATTCCGGGCGAATGGAGTCGCGGGCGACATCTAGTAAGAGAATAAATAAAATAGTGACTATCAATTTATCATTTCCAGTAACAATATTGGCCATTAAAGTTCAAGGTACTATAATAAAGATATACATATAATGAAATGAAAGTAAAAAGTTAGAAAGAACTTTTCCATTACACCTCATCGTGAGTTGAACAGATGAGGCGTTCTAAGTTGTTCAAAGAAAAGTTTTAATGTTGTATATCAATTTACAACGTTTTACCGTGAATATGAAATGACATATATAAGGTAGGAATAAAATAAAAGTTTACTATTGTCGAATTCCAAGGAAAGTAGAAAGTAAAACAAAACATTCAATCAAAGTCTTAATTAAAATAAAACTCTGTGACGTATCAAAATAAATCCATAAATAATAGATGACATTGTCAGCCAGTATTATGTTTAAATATATATTTTTAAAATTCCATTGAATTAATTTTGCGTATAACTTTTAACCAAAGAAACCCAAGTTTACTGATTTCTTATTACTAGAGTGTTAAATCTTACTAATATTATAAATGCAAAAGTTTAAATAGATGGTTGAATGTTTGAAGGAACTGAACGGCTTAATATATCTCGCTGAAACATAGTCTGGAAGGACACATAGGCTACTTATTAAGTTTGTTTTTAATTCCGCGCGAACGGAGTCGCGGGTGACAGCTAATCTCTAATATAATAAAGTTTATGAACTAAAAGTCTGATTGTATTCTGCAGTTTGTAATATTTCGTCTACAATATAAAGTTAGTGCATAAATTTTAGTTTCTCATTTACATTATACAAGCGTCAATTTGGAAACGAAAGAATTACAGTTAGTATAAAATTATAAAATGAGTTTTAAGCAATAACATATTCTAACTTAGAAACTTCCTCTTGTTTCGATTTCGTATGAAAATAAAATATTGCGTCATGATATTTGAACCTTATTCCTGTTTCTTCTGAGTCATTCTTTTTAAATGATATTTAACGAAGATATATTGTAACTTGCTGAAATATTGTTTATATTTTTCTAAGATTGTATTGTTTAAAAAAAAGTTGAAAGTATCAAAACATCGAGGATTAATATTAATAGTGTCCGAACGACGTAACAATTAGTTCGTCAAAGAAAACCGATATGATAAATAGGTTAGAAAATAGTTAATGATCTTAAACATTTTCAGTAGGTTAAAATTGTCTTAAACTTGCTTCGTTATAGTTTAAACCTGACCTTAATTAGTTCAGCAAAGTTAGCCACAAGCTTCTTACCGCTTTGAGTCTTGGACGCTGCTAAAATTAAACAAAATATTATAGCGAATAATTTCTTACCAAGATAATATAATTTTTATACAACTTGCAAAATTAGTTTTTTTAAATCCCAGATTAGATATAACTAAACAAAAATGAATTTAAAAAACATTATGGGTCCAGAATTATATTTAATTCTATTTAACTTAACCAACTATAATAAATGTTTTTTTTTATGTGAGGCAAAAGACCTATAATTGTGTAATTTACCCTGACTAATATAATATGTTAATATACTTTGTAACTATACAAAGAGGCAGTTGTGTAGACTCGATATTGGGTATTGATGGCAGTGAAGTAATAACACGCACCTGAACACTTCATTTGCATTAACGAGCTTCTCAAAGGATGTTATTGTAGACGGTTCAGTGGCTATCGAATAATCTATCAAGACTATATAATTAATGTGGTTTGTATAAGAATACAGATGAACAGAATAAAATAAGTAAAAACTCACTAGAGTACAAGATTTTTAATCTGTTCCGATGTTGCGCGCGTAACAAGAAACATATTTTGTTGTAATTTTTTTTACTTTTTTTGTTATTCGTAAAATTCTGAAGCAATAAAAATTATTATTTATTCAATATTAGGTAATACTGTTAATTTTTTTTTTTTTACATAATTTTAAATGGCTTGAAAAATTTATTAAATTCGTTTTTTAAACGTTTCCGAACGTGTTTTTTATTAATCTGTGTTCGGTGTATTTAAAGTTATGATGGGTACAATCCATTTAATTTCGCATTGGTAATTATTATACGTCTCCGAATATTAGCCAGACGTAATTTCGAAACTTCTATTATCCAGTGTAGTGCTTGTTGAAATAGATAAACTAGTAATCATTGTGTACCGTTATTCAATCAAGATAAATGTGATTCTATTCGAAGTTATACGGGACTCAATTTCCGTGAGGTAGCTATTAAGTATTTAATCTGATTTACGTTATATTTTCTTCTACCATTGTAATAAATTATTTGTTCTTTTTCTTTTTAGGAAACTTGTTACGGCAAGTAAATACATAATTTATAATGAGGGTAAGTACATTATGTTGTACAATTTTCATTGAAGCTTTAATGGTACATTTTACATTTTATTCGTATTACAAAATTTAAAATTCGAATGCGTTCAGTCTAGTTTCAAGTTTCTTTTTTTTAAATTTATGATTCTCCTCTGCCGTTGCAGAGACACGACAGACACTTCACAAGCCGTCGCCTCTCCTTCCTTATTGTTGTACTTTTTTTACCAGTATCTTATAATATTAAACCAAACAATTATTTTGTAGTACCAACTCTGACTATTATTAATGATTCTAACAACAAAACTATTGTATTACTAATTTCTATGCAATTAATGTCACGTTATAATAACTCCCGGTTAAAGATAGTTGATAGCTATCTTATAAACTGATATATAAACACGGCTAAACACTCACGTATATACGTCCGGTGGCGGCACCGACTAGTTTCGAGCCCATCGGGGGCCCTTCATCAGGATGAGTGGTACTGGTATTATTTCGCGGACGCGGCCCGTCAGTGAGCGACGTGAGCGTATATACGTGAGTGTTTAGCCGTGTTTATATATCAGTTTAGTATAATGTCTCACGAATGTTTGAATAATTTATAATAATAGCTATCTAATAGATATAGAATCGTACCGACATCGGCACCTATCGAGATTGAAAATAAAAATTATTTACTTTTCCTCTTCATTGGAATCCTGTTTTAACCCTGCTTGCTCGAGGATATTCAATTTATTTGTCTACCTTATATTAATTCCTATTTAGTCTGAAATGGACAAAGAACGAAAACTTTTTGTTACAAACACGAAGAAACTAGAAGAATTTGTGTTATTTTTTTACACTTTTATGGACAGAATTTTGAACTTAGAATAGTCTTTAGTATCTTCATCTATTTACAGTGTCAAATACTTCAAAATGTTTTCTTTGAATTGCAAAACCATAAACAAAGCCTCGTCGGTATCATTGCTGTATATGTTTCCATATTAAGTATGTTTTGTTTTACAGTGCATATATATATGTATGCACTGTAAAACAAAGCATATATACATGTTTAGATTAAAAGTTTCATTTTTTTAATATATTCGATACTTAACATTGATAAGAAATAAAAATTACTTTGTATGAAACAGAGTGAACAAAATATTCGTTTTGCCCTGTAAAGGATATTTAGGTTAAAACTGAGGGTAAACAAATTTGATCGGATATTTTGACCGCTAGAGTAATATGCGATGTGCTGAAATACATGTATATTAACAACCGAGAGAGGTTATCGTAATATAGTAATTGATTTAATGTCAGCCGAGTGCGTCTGTAATCGCGTTACTACCCCGAGGCTGCGCTACGAGCATAGCTACGGTCAGCCGTCCGTAGCTTCTCTCCGTAGGCACTGGTGACGTCACTCATAGGATCAATTATATCGAAACTGTATTAGCTTACAAGGTTTATCGACTTAAGGCATAGATTAAGGCATTTTTCTCATTTCTTCTTATAATACTCAACTTTCCGGGACGTAGTCTTATTAAATTTTTACAGATGCTAATTTATAGAATACTGGCTGTCGCCCGCAACACCGTCTGCGGTGTATTAAAAAAAATTTAATAGCCTACGTGTTCTTCTAGACTATGTTTTACATCTATGACAAATTTGAGCGAGATCTGTTGAGCCGTTTTGGAGATACCGACAATTAAATATTGATTCATTCACATATTTATATTAGTAAGAAGTAAGATGAATTATATGACTTTATAGATACTAATTTATTGTTTGTCAAAAAAAGCACGGTTGTGATTAAATGATAAACTCGTGGCTTTATGTTAATATGTTTATTTAATTTATTTATTTTTATTTATTTAAAAACTGCATAGCATCCTTACAGTATACAACTAATGTGACACTATACACACTTTACATAACAGTTTACACGATAACATATTTTATAATAACAGTAAATAACACATAACAATGATAAATAAAAAGAAAAAAAATACATAGATAAACAGTGCAAGAATATATCAACGTGTAACTAAACATAAATTTATCTTCAGTTAGGCTTATTGAATATGGAATCTGTTATCTGTAATTACTTCGCAAGCCGGCTGCGGCTTTATCTGATCCATTTGAAGTCACTTTTGCGCCGCGTCTACTTCGTTTTATGCGATCAAAGAGTAATTCAATGATATTATCTCTTTGACATAAGAAAGAGTTATGAAATCACTAGATGTCGCCCGCGATTCTGTCCGCGCGCGGTATTAAAAAAATCTTTATTTGTAGCTTATGTGATCTCCCAGACTATGTTCTACATCTATGGCAAATTTCAGCAAGATCCATGCAGCTGTTCTGGAGATACTTTTAAACAAACATCCAGCTATACACCCAAATATTCGCATTTCTAATATTAGTAAGATTTATTTGCATGAAATTCACTTTTGAAAAAAGTTTACGATTAAAAAGAAAAAAACTGAATACGAAAAGTATACTTGGTCTCCTTAGTGATGTTACTTATTACGGTTTCTTATAGATTGACACAAAAATTGTTTGCCCCGAGCGCACAACGAAATTCGAAGTTTATTGTACTGGGCTTTGTAAATATTAAATATTGAGGAAAAAATTTTATTTGCAGGCTTAATACGCTAGCTAATAAAGAGCTAGCAAAGCTTTAGATATTTTTAATATTGAATTCTTTGTTACATTACGTTAAAAATCTTACTAATATTATAAATGCGAAAATTTGGATGGATGGATGGTTTGAAGGTATCTCCGGAACCACGGAACGGTTTTTGATGAAATTTGACACATATGTAGAGCATACCATTGAACAATACATAAGTTTCTTATTATGTTTTTTTCAATTCCGCTCAGACAGAGTCGCTGGCGACAACTAGTATAAAATGATACTGTGGAATTGATGCATGCGGGCAAGTAATAGGCTACGCTGACAGAGGGTAACCTTGAGTGTTGCAATATAGAGAGAGAAGAGAGTTTTCTATTTTTGTCTAAATTAAAGAAAAAACTTATAAGTTATATTTATTTTGGATTTTTGTAAGGAAAAAAAAATGTTGAGATTTAATGTGTATGCGTATGAAGGGGTAGATTCAGATATGACGGCTGATAGAGGTGTATGGAGGAATAGTACATACTGTGCCGACCCTCCTTTGGGATAATGTCACGTTAATGAGGATGAAAAGAATCCATATGTCGTAGCATGTTTGCTACAGGGTATTGTCTAAATAACAATAATATTTTATTCACCAGTCGTTAGCAGTTCAATACATTTTAGATCGGTTAGATGTACTTTGTATTCAAGACGCTCGTCCTCGTCCCCGACTCGTAAAAGATTTGTTTTTATCGCTTTACTTAAACGAAAATTTAATTAAAATATAAAAGTTATCTTTTATTCATTTCTTTTGAAAGTTAGAAATAAATTTTACTTTTAATATTACTATCGAATACAGATTACTATCACTAATTGTCTTGGATATCAATATTACTTAAAAAAACTATTTATTGTATTACCTTTGGTAGTATAGTAAATTGTATTTTTTCTCTTTTTTTAGGGACATTGGTTCTTTTGAACATACCATTCTTAAAAAATTTACTTACAAAATATTTACAACTACATGGATACAATCAAGCAACAAAAAAATTAGTAACTAGTTGTCACGCGCGCACCGTCAGCGCGGAATTAAAAAAACTTAATACGTAGTCTATGTGTTCTTCCAGACTATGTTCTATATCTATTCCAAATTTCAGTGAGATCCTTTGAGCCGTTCCGGAGATATCTTCAAACAGACATCTATCCATCCACCCATCTAAACATTCGCATTTATAATATTAGTATAATATTATAAATTATATAGTTTATCGAGTTTAATAATTTTCTTCATTATTCTTATAATATACTGTTATATTTTATTATTTTAAAAATAAATTTATTCTAAAATATATTTAAATCGATAAAGTATATATTTCGTATCAATTGACGAGGAAAAAAGTGGTTGATAATTAAAACGTATATACATGAAAATAAAAGCCGCACCTAAAGCTGTCAAATATCACTTTATACGTAATTTGACTTCTTTGTTCTCGGAGGAGGCTTTTATAATCCTCGTTAACGACCGCTTCGAATAACATTTTCACAGTATTTAATTTACTTTTAAATAGAATTTTTTTATCGTTGAAAATTTTCTGGAATTTTCATATGTTGGTACATGAGAATCGCATATCTATACTAATGTTATAAAGAGATATATTTGATTGTCTGTTTGTTTGCTGATGTACATTGTATATGCTCCGAAAATACTTAGCTGATTTAAAAAAAAACAATTTCACTATTAGGAAAAGAGTTACAGTATTTAAGGATGATTATTTGTGACTAATTTTTTTGCTATATTTATTAATTCCGCGCGGACGAAGTCGCGGGTAACTGCTAGTTATATTAAGATTTAAAAGAAGCTTTTAGAATACACAAGTTAATGTCGTCATAAAAATTATAAACTATTAGAAATATTCTCGCATTATTTTAATTTTGTTTCTTTACTTTTCTTAGAATTGACTAAAATATAATTACTTATTTCCTTAGCTTTAAACTATAAGATGAAAACAGGAAGTATTTCTTTTAACGTAGATAACTTCGCTCCATTCTTCCGTTGACTGAACAAAAGCGGCTAAGGCTAAGTACTTTTGTTATAAAGTCAGTGAAGCGAACTCTAAGACTGCTTAAAAACATTTGAAATTATTCACGTGAAAATAATCGATAAAAAGGTGGTTTTTTCAAAGAATAACTTTCTATTTGATCACTATTATGGTCAGATAAACGCCAATTTTACTAATTTTATAAATGCGAATGTTACGATGGATGTTTGTTTGTAGGTATAACATAGTCTGGAAGAACACATAAACTAATAATTATGTTTTTTTTAATTCCACGCGGAAGAAGACGCGACCGCTATTATGAGTATAAAACCAAAAGATTAGACAATGGATGTCCTCAAGTATTCGGCTACAATCTATGAAAAAATTTACGTTAGCCCAGAACTATTTTATTATTGTTTATTCATATTAATAACACACATAAAGCTATGGTGCGAAAGGAGCGCGACATTAAAAGTGAATCTGTTATACTCGTAGAAGAAAATAAATCCGCCACGTTAGCTTGTTAAATATCGTTTTATTCGTGTTTCGTCAGCTCCTATGTTCTACATGACCACTGTAATAATGCTTGATAAGTAGCAAGAGTCGCTTCAAAATGTCTGCCATTTTATTTTATACATATAAACGAATCTTATACGTTGAAATTTATAAAATGTTGTTATAAATTTTTGTTGATTTTGAAATAACGAAGTCTTCTGTGATGTAAAATGTGATAATATTAAATTTAGTTATTATTTTACAAAATGTAGAACATATTTTAAACAAAAATTGAATGGAGCTTTAATTTTGTATCCAGAGCACGTATTTAGAAGCTACACGGAAAGTTTGTGGTGTTCGTTACGGCTTGACAGTCGTATTTCCACTGAATAAATTTTATTTAAGTTGTAATAGAAAATGTTGACAACGCTGTAAATAGGAAGAGGGAACGTGGTTACTTTCCTAAAAATGAAATATAGTTGAATTTATGTCATGAAAATTTTGCTAATTATATTTTTGATTGCCAAAATTTTATAGACTTTTTGTACTATTTGAACTCCTTTGTATTTAAAAAATGGGCGCGGAAACTAATATTTGACTCGTTTCAGTTAATATTTATCTATTTTAATTTTTTTTCTAATTAATGAGACTTTAGTAAGCGACCAATTTAGGGTAGGCTACGAGCCCCTCGGTGGGGAATAATAGTGAGCATTACTTAAGGTTAGCCTTACATATTGTTTTGGCATGTGGTAATGACATGGACATGTGGTTTCGTTCTAGGCGTGTTAGTCCCATCTCCCTCATAAGAAGGCGTATTTCGTTGAAACCACGGATGGTTTATGTGGGTGAAATACGAACTGTAAAATAATCTACGTAGCATTACATTATCATATTAATTTATTTTATTACATGGGGACATAAACGTCGACATTTTAGTAAGGTTAGTGTTGAGTCAATACACTGGCACATTTCCGGATTTTCTTCCAAACAATATTTAAATGTTAAGAAAAAGCTGTCCTCGTGAAACCAAGGAAAAGTAAGTCAATTGTTTATACATGTATATAATTTATTTCTAAGTACATCTTAAAGAATGTTATGAAAATATCATTAAATTAGCTCTTGCCGGTAACCGACAATAAATTAAACTTTGGGGAGCAAATTTCATTAAGTCGATGGAAAACCTCAACTGAGCGTAATGGCCTGACAAAGTGCGAGCCTTTCAAGTGATTATTAATTTTCACTAAGGGAATCTTGTTATCATGTTTTATTTTCCTCACACAATCTTGTTTACGTACCGTTAATGTTACAAGTGTTTTATAGTCTAATACGCCAGCATCTATGAAATTTCTAAAATATGTGTGGTGAGAAATATTGTTTATTTCTGAACAGGAAAGGTTCGATAGGATACATCGCAAAAGATAGACCGTTTACTTATAACAAAGTCTTCAAACTTATAAATAACAAAGCAAATAGTTCGCATTTGTGAATTAATTATAGGTTCATAAAAATAATAATACTGTACTTTTTTATATATAAAAAGTATTAAAATAAGCAATAAGTATATTGTAATAATTAGTGGAACAAGAACAAAGATTAAAACATTTTGTTCAAGGAATCAGTTGAGCTTAACTCTGTCGTCGGAACACACAAACTTCACCAAGAATTCGTAGAATCGTATCAAAGTATATGAATATTCATTTCACGAACAAGTTGACTTCCAAAGTTTGCAAAATTATATTGTTTTTGTTATCAAGTATTAATTTACAAGTAGAAAATTTTAAATGATAAATTACTGCGTAGTTTTACAACCTCAGTGTAGTTGAGAAATGGTTTTTGTTTGGATATTATGTTCGTGCGAATGTCATATTTGATAAAGTGGTGTTCGAACGCGACAAGAAACTTATGAACATGATAAGAAACACGCAATGTAGATAATAAATAAATAAGATAAAAAAGTTGACTAGTAGACACATCGTAAGATATTATTTTACTTCTTACTAATGTTAAAAATGCGAATGTTTGGATGGATGGATAAATGTTTGAAGGTATCTCCAGCTGCATAGATTTCTCTGAATTTGGGCATAGACGTAGAGCAAAGTCTCGAAGAACACGTAGGCTACTAATTAGGCTTTTTTTATTTCCGCGCGAATGGAGACGCGGGCAATAGCTAGTATTTTATTTATTTTGATATAGTATTCTGAAAAATATGTCAATAGTAAAAATAAGTTTAGTCAAGTTAAGTCAAGTATTCTAATAATACAGAAACTTTACTTGTCTTTATTATTTCTGTTACCAGGCATGCATAAGGATTAGGGGAGAAAGATATAAAGAGTAAATAAATAAACGAACCCTATTAGCTGGCATGAGAAACACCGGCAAAGGAAGAAATTATTTTTCTTATAAAATTTAAAAGTCTACCCTTGGTTACTTTAATAAGTATTTCAATTCAGATTTAGATCTTAAAAAAATCTCTGCCGGTTTCATCTGGAGCTCGTCATGAATACGAAATTTCAACTTCTTAAATATACAAATCCGCTTTCTTAAAATGAAACGTTCTTTCTTATGTCCTTTGATACTCTTATTTTTTTAGTTTAGATATTTAAAACAATTTAATAGAAGAACAAAGACAATATCTTAATGATATTACAAATGCGAAAGTTCAAATTATTGGATATTTGTGAGAAGGTGACTCTAGAACAGATGCATGGATCTCGATGAAGTTTGGCACAGATGTACAATATAGTCTGGCTACACACAGGCTATTAATAAAGTTTTTTCAAATCCCCGCGTATGAACTCACGGGCTATAGCTAGTTATGATATAATTGTTAATAGGATGGGATGGTTGCCGGTGGCCATTGACAACCTACAAGTTTGATAAATTAATTAAGGTCAGCGTCTTGAATCCCACCCCCTATAGCGAAGTTTCTGATTAGTTTGGAACTTACATTGTTCATGATGTCTGAGTATTTTAATATAAACGAAACGTTTTTGTCTATAGCTAGGTTAGGAATGTTCTTTCATCATAGTCGCGTAAGATATAAAGTAATAAGTTAACTATTTCTTACTTCGTATTTTTTATTTAGTCGTATTTTCTATTATTTGAAAAACTTTTCGTTAGCTAAATGCACACAAATTAAATAAAAATATTAAAATTATTTCTAAGTGTCTTTTACAAACGTTATTTTTTAATATAGACAGTGTAGCGAAGTGAGCAAAAGATAAAAGTAAACTGAAGCTTTTTTCTCTATAATTGTAAGTGCAGACGCGAAGCACTAATTACCGCACCTGCCAGTTGTTGGCTGCCGTGTTCTGCCAGACGCCCCGCGCTTTGCAAACAACTCGCTCATTTATTTTTTTATGATGTAATTTTATGTACCTTTTATGTTAATTATAATTTATTTTATTATAATAGTACTGAACATTTTCTTTAGCTACGTAATATTGTCTTTTGTCTTTGTTAAAAAAAAAATGGATTTCGAATTCTAAAACCCGATTTTAAATCGAGATCTCTACGGTTTCATAGTTAAGCAATATAACATAAAATAGCTGTCGCCCGCAGCTCTGTCCGCGAGGAAGTGAAAAAAAAATATTAGTAGCATACATATGTTCTTCCAGGCTATGTTTAACATCTATGCTAAATTTCAGTGAGATACCTTCTACCAAACATAGATTCATCGATCCATCCATCCATCCAAACATTCGCATTTTTTTTTCTTTATATTAAACCTTTACTCATTCTTACTCACTCATTCTTACTCATTACACTTTTGACATTATTTTTAAAATGAAAAAAAAAAGCTTTAGAGCCAGTATGTGTAGTTACGATGTATACATGAACAGGTATGTACTTCTTATATGAAATGTTGGAAGAAACCTCGTACATTGAGGGGAATTTACAATTCAAAGTTGCGGTAAGACGATGAGTATAGGGTTAACGGTTAAGCTATGAGAAGTTAATAAGCAATGAATTGAACTTGAAGACAATTTACATAATGAGTTACTCGGATGGAATAAAACAATGTTTAATCTCTTGGCGACGGACAGCTTTTTGTAGATAAAAGTAATCAAAAAGTTAATTTTACAATAAAGTTAAACAAGTATAATATTTTAACGAAATAAAATCGACTCAATAATAATAAAAAAATCATGTATTGCCATAGTTATTACACTTCTAAGATATTGTAAACAGTAGTCATATTTATAACGATTCTAATTTTTTAAATAATTGTGTGAATATTAGAATGATCTTTCTGACAGATCTTCCGCGACTTTGTCCATGAAGAATTAAAAAAAAATCTAGAAATAACATATAGTCTATGTCACTTGAGTACTTTGTAGCTTCCCAACAGCGAAAGAATATTTTAAATCAGTAGTTACGGAGCCTATTTGATGCAAGAATAAATTTAAATTTAGTATTCATTGGCACCTTGTTAAGAGTCTCATCGGCTGCCGTCGTACAGTAAATTGGTAATAAAGTTTTAATTATAGAAATTAAATGTCAAAGACAGCAGCTAAGGTGAAAAGTTTATTAGTCACATTGATTTTTAGCCGACATCAAAAAGGAGAAGGTTAGGTCCAGTTCTACCTTATACGAAAATAGGTCTAAGACATCAGACCGACACCGACTCCGAAATAACAATAATTGTAAATTATAGACATATTTCAAGACGGAAAAGAAATTTATTGCTTTCTGGGGTGTTTGTCTATGACATCATTTTGTTACTTTTTAGTGCATTTTGTTTAAGAATGGTTTTATTTTTTCAGTATATTTTTTTTATTTGCGAATGTTTTTTATGAAGTCGGCTATTTTTTTCTTAATTTTTTTTATTCTCAAAGAATATTTAGAAATGCCTACATAAATCCGATATAAATTGTTACAATAAGTAAGTTGATTAAAGTAAACGACTACACATAAAAGCTTACAAAGCGAATCGAATATCCGGAGCTGTGTTAATGGTTGGATAGTTAACCTAATCATTACTCTGATAGATGTTATTTGGCGTTGAATGTGACGATTCATTTTCATAACAATTCATTTGGTTTTTTCGCTATAAATTTTGGCAAGTTTTAATTAATCACAGTCAGCTTGCAAAATCAACATATTATAGTCTCGAAAAAGATTTTACAAATTAATTATTTCTTCTTTTTTTTTAGATACCAGAACTAAAATATATAAAACATTTTTTACTAAATAATAACAGTTGCCCGCGACTTCGCAGGCGCGGAATTAAAAGTATAGCCTATGTCACATCAAGATATAGGTTCCCAACATTGAAATATTTTTAAAAATCATAAATAAGATAAAATTTTCGTGTCATAATGTTAGTTACCAAACTCCTCAAAACAGGTTGATCGATTATTATAAAAATTTATACAAATACTAGCTGTCGCCCGCGACTCCGTCCGCGCGGGATTAAAAATAGATGTTGGCCGATTCTCAGACCTACTCAATATGCTTACAAAATTTCATGAGAATCAGTCAAGCCGTTTCGGAGGAGTATGGGAACGAAAATTGTATCACGAGAATTTTATATATATGATTCAGTAGGTCTGAGAATCGGCTATTATCTAATTTTTAATCCTAAGCGGGTGGATTCGCAGGCGACAACTAGTATTTCTATAAAATTCTTACGTTAATTTAATCGTGCGGTATGAGCAAGTATAAGTTGTGATGAAAATAGGTTACTTAACAACGTGTACGCTATTATTACTGTGAGGGGTATAAAAGACCGAAAGGAACGTTAAAGGAAATAGATTAGCGCTTAAAATAATGTTAACATCGTTGTGTGTTTAGGACTCTTGGATCTTTCTCGTTCGAAATTACTATCTTTGAACATGTCAATTTCAAATGTACTTATATTAATAGCACTTTATTCTTACCAAAGGCTATTAACACGTTTGTTTTGACTAAAAAAGAAGACACAGATAATAATTATTTAAAATTTTAGTATATTTTTTCTTTAAAATTATCGTTTTTTGAAAATGAAATTATGTTCAATGGTTTTCTTAATAAAATTATAATAAAAACTTTCGTAGTGAAATTAACTTTATAGCTATTAATATTATATTACATTTAATAATATTAAAACATATTTGATGTGTGATATTCGATTAGTGAGGTTGGGATATTTCGAGGCTAACGTAATCACGTGCCATCTCACTTGTGACTGAATCAATTTATGTACAAACTCTCTATTGGCTTTTGTTGCTTATTTTGTTGTTTTTTTTGTCAAAAACTGATTTCGCAGAGAAATTATGTAATATCTTTGGTCTTTTCCGACTCGAAGGACCAATTTCAAAGAAATTCCCACAACGACGTTAATCTAATGTATTTTTATTTAATTTTTAGTTCAGGGCAAAAAAATGTTGATAATGACCCTGAGTAATATTATAAAATCTATTTTTAATTTAGATCTTGGTTTGACAAGGCAATTAGTCATTCGATAATACAAAGTTTTTAAAAGCGAATAACTATCAACGGTTTTGAATATTTAGATCCTATTGGAATCCATTACTGGTCTCAGTCCGTACTAATGTGTCGAGCTAAAGGGTTGTGTACTTAAAAACAAAATATATAAATAAAACAACATAATTTTTGGTACTATTCTTGATTTATTAAATATCCTGTTTTACACATATTCATAAAAGGTTCCAGTAATACGCACAATAACATCGATAAAAACTTTTATTGATAAAGACCACCGAAATCGCCTTTTTCTAATAAGCGTACATTTCTCCCGACGTCTCTTTATAATCGTTCGCTATATGATAAACTTTAATCGTTATAGTAACATCAAGATCAGATTACGAGACACTGATTGAGGAACGAGACGGAGCGGGGCGGGGAGGGGTGGGCGCGCGGTGGGATCACCGGCTGAGGCTCGGCTTGGAAAACGCGCGCCCGACAATCACGAATACTTACAATTTTCTATCTAACAATAAGTCAATTTTATGATCGCTAATATTAAAAAATTTACAATGAAAATAGAATTTATTCTAAAAATAATTTGCCAGCGAGCGCGCGTCGGTCGCGGGTCGGCGCGATGCGGCCGGCGCGTGCGCACATCCTATCACATTGAAAGATTTACAAAATATAAGGTACACTGAGCACATAAAAGACGACACTGCCGACGACAACTGGTCGCGGTTGTAGATTGCATTCGCCAACTGGGAGACAAATCTGTACTCGACGACTAATTTAATATTTATAAGATTTCAAAATGCACCCGAGGTGCCTACACGAAGAGGTCTTTTAATGACGAACATATAGAAGCATCGCAACCTTCCCCTGCGTCGTCCTCCTCCGGCCTGTTGGTGCCCCAGTGTTCACCCTCCGCATGCAGTCCCTGCCTGCTCGTGCTGGGCATTTCTTGAGATTTTAATCTATTATCGGTTATCTTTTTTGTTTCCTTTTCAGTTTTTTTAATCGGTTTGGATGTAGTCATACCAGAAGTCGAGGGAGTAGGATCTGCGGTGCTACTTCGTCTAAGAAACACCTCAATAGCACTACCGAGAGCGCTTGCATCCACCACAGAGCCCGTTGGTTTATCCCAAACGACCGCGGCTGCATCTCCGGGTGCTTGTTTTGAATCGGGAGCGAATGTAACTTTTGGTTTTTTAGGTTCGTTTTCTTTTTTCTTCGTTGCCAATGTTTGATGGCGTCGGGTAAACCATGTAGTTCCTGCTTCGGATGATTTTTCCCGAAGAGTGGAGGCGTCGAAACTGCTAGATCGCATATCGGCGAGTCGCCTAGATTTTTCCGGTTTGCCACAGCGGTCTATTTCCGTAGCGGAGGATGTGAGCGCGTTCAGCATTAAATGGAGATCAGTATCAGTACAGACGACACCGGCACCGGTGCGAGGCGGTATGGGTGGTGGCATTTCTGAGGCGCGGCGACGAGCAGGTATTGGGGGTAACGGTGCACCGACAAAGTCTGAGTGTCGGCGACCGCGGTTTGTATATCGAATAGATCCACTTATAGGGGACCTTTCATCCAGTGGCTGTACTTCACAGACGCGTTCATTGGATGTATTCCACAGGCGCATTCGAACTTTACGAGCTTGTACAATGTCATCCATGATGTCCAGTTGCAAGTTGTGGGTGCTGCCTAACGTGTCAGTAGCAGGTGGACCTATGAAGTAACATGTTTTTTTATGACTTGTAGTTTGAATTTCGTAACGAATAAAGTTATTGCTTTGTGTATTAGATAAAAAAACAAGAGATAGGTTGCACTTCAACTCACATTTTTTAGCTCCGGAATCTCTACGGCGACCTAGAGCTGGGAAAGCAGCGATCGACTCCCTGCGACCTCGTCCAAACAGCGCTTGCGGTACGCGCGATATCGTCACCACGGAATGTCTGGAAAGATTTCATTTATAGAAATATACTGTGATTGGATTGAAGTAGTAATTCGGAAGGCGATTTTCTTATAGATCGGAAATCAAAAGGTTGGCGCGACAATTAAAAACCACTTGACATATACATAGGTACGCTTATCACAAGATGTTCTTGATGATATAAGAGATAGTAACAAAGGCCTGATGATAATGAAGTGGTATTATTAACTTTGGACAGTTGAAGCAAATGTAAATGTTGATACCTTCTGCCTCCTGGTTGAGGCGGTGCTTGGCTTAGAGTTGCTAAAAACGCCGCTTCTCGTGCTTCCCTGGCGGCGCCCTCTCCTCTTTCTGACAGTCGCCTTACCTGATAATTTTGTTCACAAAATACTATTAGTAATATCGTCAGTTAATGCATATTTAGTTACAACTAAGTAATTGTACATTTGCAAACATTTCTTGTTAGTATTAGTTAAGCATATTGTTAGGATATGTTTACAATCTTTTTAATAATTACATACAAACCCCTCAGTAGTTTTAAATCGTTTCTATCAAATTGTTATAGCATTTATTTTAATTTTGAAGTCTAGTATTTTATCAGGATTGGTATTGTCATAGACTAAAGTAGGAAGATAAAATTGAAAGCTTTCTGTGATGTCTCTTTAATATAATATCTCTTGCTTCATTACTCTTCTACGCTTCCGTTATATCGTTCATTGTATTACTGACCTGGCTAGCCGTTGGGCCAGAGGTGCACGCCGGTGTTGGCAAGGAGTGTTTCCTGGTCTCTCGCCAGGGTGACAAATGGTAGGGGTCCGGTGGAGACTCCTGATCTATGGATAGATCTCGGGTGGGTGCGAGCGAACGTAACGAGCATTCCGTATCCTCAACTCCGCTCTCTTCGACCACGATTAGTGGTTCTCCGCCCCCCATCATTGCCATGGAACCGCGCCGCATCATGGCTGTTATAAACACATCTTAATATCCTATGCGTTTAATAACAACTAACATTATTGTTTAACTAACTACTTATAAAGACTACATTTTCTGTTATCAAGAAAAGACGTGAAGCAGAGAAGAAGTATTCTTAATAAAGAAGGTCACCATTTTAATTATTGTATTATATTTGACTAGAAGCTAAGGTATTGACAGATGTTGGTGTAATAATAATCTATGTATATGAAAATCAATTACTGTTCGTAAGTTTCTCTAAAACTTGAGAACGGTTGAACGGATTTATCATATCTTGGTCTTGAAATGTTCGTGTAGGTCTAGGGAAGGTTTAAAAGTTCAACGCGGACGGAGTCGCGGGCGACAGATAGTAGGAAGTATTAAAATATAACACGTTGAAGACTTTTGTTAATAATAATAATCGATAATTTTAAGAAATGTTTTGAACAGATTATTTATTTATTTATATTTGTACTGCTATGTCGAAGGTTGAAATACGTTTAACCTATAATTTTGTGCAAGGGTATCGATTGTTTTGGCTACAGTGAGATGAATACATTAGCGATGAATTATCTGGATTGTTTATTATGCGGTTAGTCATAGACGCTTGGCCGGTACTGCGCGGCGGTCAGCGGTTACTCCCACTGGGATTGTTCAATAATCTCCCAGGCGTGTTGCTGTATCAAGACGCCGTTTCCGGGTTAAATTGTGCATTTGTACCACATAATGTACTTTGCATAAACTCCAAATTTTGTAAGATGGAAGGCACTTTCTCAAATTAAGAAGTAGAAATAATTGAATCAGATTTTATATTCAAGTTATCAGCATACTAAATTGGTTATATTTATAAGAACTTTTTATGGTAAGGTTAGAAAATATTTATACCATCAGAACTTTCAATTACAGAAAAGTATAGGCAACATTTTTTAGAAATTAGAAAATGATAAAAAAATTTTAGCCAACACCCTCGATTATTTATTGAGCAGAAACAATTTTAGTATTTCATTATTAATCAAATAAATTTACAACGTATATTATCATGGGACGAGAGAAAAATATAAATATGATTAAAAATAAATAGTATACGTTATGTAAAGATATTAATGTAATGCTGAATGATTACATCTCAATTTAGTGAGTACGGTTGAGCAAACAATTGTTCAACAGGTCTCATGGCGGCGGGCGACGGTGAGCGGTTGGTACGAGGCTGTTTTGGCACTGACCTATTTCCGTGACCCCGACCGTTCCCGCCTATTCCCAGTTAAAACCTCACGAGATGTGACTGAAAATATTTGTTTTACATAATAAATAATTTAAATAAACCTCAACTGTTGTGATTATAACCCTGACTAGGATTTTATGGCAAATTTATTAATTTACGAATGTATTTATTTCAATTCTGGCTAATCACATTAAATCACAACTTATTCTTTTTTTTATTTTGTACTCGTTGATTTCAACAATAGGTTTATAGAAATTTAAATGATAAAAAATCACATTAGACACGCTTAAATTTTTGTGCCTCCAGACACTCCCTACAATATTGTAAATGTATAAGTTCAAATAATATCTGAGAGTCCATCAAAAAGATTACAGCATCAATATCGTTACAATACGCTGAAAACATAAAATAAGTAATAAAACCAAAGAAAGGAAAAGCTCGTTATAACAAAAAGAAAGGAATTGAAAGACGTTAAATAAAGCTTTTATATTGTACCGTACGTCGAGCTTTTAAAATATGATTTTATAAAAAGTATAATATTTTTAAGGTGGCCAGTATTAATGGTAGTTGATAATAACATGAGTTAAATAAAATAAGGTTTATATACATTAAAGCGATTGGAAAGCCGCGATATTATATTGAATAAAATACAAAAGATTGTGACCTTCAAATGTCTCGTTATTAAAGAAAAAAAATAAAAATGTATAATTAAAAATTATGTTGTAGGCATTTTTCGCGATTCAAGCGAAATCAAATATTTCTCATTAAATTTGAGGTAATAGATTCTAATTTAATAGAATATTTTAACGATCAAATAATCTGTTTTGATCCCAATTAAATTTAATAAAGCGGCTTTCAATTGATTTACCTTAAATTCTTAACAATAATGTTTTATCATCATTACTGTATTTTCTTTAACAAAATATATTTCGTTCAATGAGAAATAACTTTTACTTTTAGGCTATTACACTTCTTAGCGGACTCAAATTATCTAGGTTTATTGAGTAAGTTACATCAAAGAGATTTGAGGGTCCTTTTGTATTAATGTCTATCCGACCTTTGTTAGGGTGAGCTTAGGAAAGAGCCTTTTAATCCAGTAATATGTGGAGTTAGTTTCAGTCGGGGGAATATAAATTACACATTTGTAATTTGGGAAAGTTCTTCCTATGAATACATTGAAATGAAAAATATTTGCTAATTTAAAAGTATAATATAATATTTTTTAGTAAAACAGTTCAGTACAAATTATGATGCCAATATTTTGTTTCGTATGATTTGCATAAAGTTGTTTCAAATCTTAAGAAATTTTAGATGATGTATGAGGGTTGTTTGATTAAAAAAAATATTGGAAGTTAGTTGGAACAAGTGTTTGACCATCAAAGGAGACTATGATGATAAGACTATATGTGAGAAATAAATATAAATTGTTTAAAAAACGTATATTTTTTACTTTAGTCAACATTTTTTTCATCCCGCGCGTTTGGAGTCGCTGACGACAGTTAGTATTATATTTAGGTTAAAAATTCTATGATGAGGTTTTGTAATGAGAAGAGAAACAACGGTAAATTGAAAAGAAATATTTTGCTTAATATTTCAAAAGGTAATCCGGAAAACGGTTAATTAACCAAGAGAGTCTCTTCAGTCGCCCCTCGGTCTATGAGAACTTTCAATTGTTTGAACGAGACAAGAATTGAACAACAAAAGCTAAGCACGGTTTTTAAATTTCAGTCGACTGAAAAAACAATTTCGGTTTTTATTCATCTTTTTATTTTTCTTTTTTAAGTTCCTTCATGTTTTATAGAAATATGAGTGTCAAAGGAACAAGCAACAGAACAAATTATTAAGGTCCGAAAATTTAAGAAATTTGAATGGCATTCGTAATTAATTACAATTTATTATTGTTAAAGTACGCTTCCATTGCTACTTGTATGAGTTATCAATCCCAATTAATTTATTAGAGTTAAATTTTTAGAGCGTAACATATTTTTGTATGTGTTTCGTGTAGTGTAAACCCACAATAAATTAGACAGATGAGCGGCACACAAATAACCAGAATACCTTGATGGCAGGAATAGCAAATGGCAAGTTAGGTGTAATGATTTGCTCTACGTGGATTACATTAAAAAAACAACAGTAGCTATAGTAATTCCCTGTCTTTATAGTTTTTACGGCCCGTTTTGAATTTCGAATTATGTAAAAAAGTGAATAACGGCTAATCAGTCGGACTTTCGACTTTCGAATTCTTTTTCTTTTTCTCTGGCTTGTCGGATTAAGGAAATTACTATCTCGGGACCATTTGAACTAGGCTCCCTGAAAGCTCAGCTTAAATAATAAATACGTGTTTTTTGGTTCAAAGTTGCCTTCTAAAGTTCATAAATTTAAGTTAAAGTTAATGTAAACTAAAAACAATTTTTTTATTAAGTAAATGTTAATATGTTAGTTTAGTGTTTAAACATGATAAATTAAAAGAAATCAAATATATTATTAATAAATTTTAAGCGTGTAATTCAAAAAATCTATAATATTTATAAAAGAATTTGAATACTAAAAAGTTTTCAAAGAAGAAACTAAAATTGCGCGTACCAACCACTTGTTACTCTAATAAATAGCGAACTTATCTATTTAGATTAAAGAACTCGATTGAATTAAAAAAAATAAAAATAATATCTCTTAAACCCAAATGTAGAATACCAGAAAATAATAATTTTATTTAAAAGATATAATATTTTAAAAATCGTAACAAAAATTTCAGTCATAGTAATTCTAGTCATAGGTAGAGAAAACAGCTGGAAGTCTATTTCTAAATACATACATGCAGACTCACTATACACTAACAAATAAAGTGGATAATGATTGCGTAAATACTTCCATTATTTATAATTTGGAAGTTGAAGGTTAAATATACGTGAACCGCGCAATTAGTATCCACCTGAGGTTACGGCGGTAGGTTTGGGGTGTCGGGTGGGGTCCAGTGGGTGGGGGTGTGGGGGTCAGGGGGTTGTATCGGGTTGCATGCGTGTGCCTGTGAGTGTGGCGCGTACCGGCGGGTGTGGAGTGCGCGGCGCGGCGTGCGCGAGACGTGCGCTCAAGTCGACGGTCGCGGTGCCACTGAGCCTACGGGGCGGGCTCGCAGCCTCTCCCGGACGCCGCCCGCCCAATCTAAAGCTTTCACTACGCTCAAAGTTTCCGATGCACCTATTCCCGCTCTCACTAATGTAGCCTATCATCCTTTTTATTCTGTATCTTTAATATTTTTTATTATTTCTACAATACATATTTTACTTTATCTAAATTTATTTAAAACAGTTACATTACTTACATTTTACTAACTAACGGCTGCTGTTAGTGTAGATTAAGTGTAAGAAATCTACGATCGAAGTTAATAATGACTTCACGCCTGTCTTCTGTAAAGTCGTGGTACTGCAATGGATTGACCGGGCTATTCGTGCAGCAGCGATATACTGCTGCGGATTATTAAATATTGTAATCATAAATCAATTTTGAATGTAATTTGAATGCTGGATTATTTCCGAAAAAAAAACATTGTTTACAAGAGAACCAGAATTAAATGTTAAATTTTTTAGCATCTCGAACAATATATTTTATAAATATGCAATTGTGTGTTGCCGCTTATGTCGTATTTGTAACGCTTGTTTAAGGTTCACATTTAGGATTCTATTGTTTTTGCGTAATTGTGAGTTAAGTCATTTAACTACTATAAAGGAGAAACATCTTATAAACGCTAATTAAATAATTTATAGTTAATATGTAAAAAATCTGTCAGTTTACTATAGTTTATGGTATGGTATGGTATGGTCATTAAATGCCATATTTCACAAACGTTCCGTGACGTTTATGATCTCAACCAATTAGCGATGTGAAAGTGGTTGCAATTATTTTGTTCACTGTTTAATATACGATATTGATGGACCCATAACAGAAATTAGAGATATTTATAATTTTATTTCACTTAGACTTCCGTGAACACCTTCCTCTACATTTCTTCTTCAAATGAGTAAACTCTTAACTTCATTTCTCGTCGTACTCCTCCGCAAAGTCTTCAGAGGACCCCAAGGGGTTTACCCAGACCGCATTAGGAATAAATGATCAAACTCATTTGTATCGATACAATGAAATGGTTCATTCGTTAAACTAATCCTACCATTGTGTTCGTATCTAATTACGCTTCACATCAAAGTTTCTACATTAAGAATGATATTGAAGCAGCTTTGTGAAATTGATGTTTGTAGTAACTAAGAATTTTAATAACTTTGCATAAGAATGTTTATATGGATTTTGTTGTTACATGTAAAATGAAATAAAGATTATTAACAGTTTAAAAAATGGTAAAATTTGTTTGTAACTTGCTTTTTGGTATTATTGTTTACAAATACTTGTAGTTAGAAATTATTTAGGAGATTTTTTTTTTTGTAAATGATTAGTAAATTTTTAACGTCCAGAAACTTAATAAAATAGAATTCACTGCTTTGCCGCTTAAATGAATTTAAGAATAATTTGAAATCTGAAAAATATATTCTCTTTTCCAAACAATGTTTTCAAATAAAAATTCTAACTTTACCCTTAGTAGCCTGATTTACATACGAAAGTGATTTATTTTTAAAATTACAGTGTTTGTTTGATAAAATAAAACAATAATGAAATTTGTTTTCTTTTTTTTAATTGCGTTGGAAAGAATATTATACAACAGTAAAATAGGTACAGCCAACCTATAAAAAAACTAATAGTAATGTGAACATTCGGTTTAAAAGATTGGTATCAAAATTGAAACTCTAGGCTACTAAGGGTTAAGAGTGTTTGTCACTAGTAAACTTTGAATTACTAATAATATAGTGAAAGAAAAATTACTACGTGAATAAACTTTCAGTCTGTTGCCTAACGGCCTCTAAATAACAGACACGAAGAGAGCTTAGCTTTAATATAATTCCACGAATTCTATTTCATTCTTGGGTAGTCGTTGTGTTGGAATCGAGAGTCGTATCAATGGAATTTAATCTTTATTTAGGACCAAAGGCTTCTGGAAATGAATGGGGCAACTGTGATTTTATAGCTAATTTCTTATCTATTTCAACATACTGATTTTTTTGTTTTTTTTTGCTTTGCGTTTATTTTTTTTTAATTTATTTACTATAATATAGGTATAGTTTATACTCGATGCTTTGAGACACTTTATTTTGCTCGAGGTGTTTCTAACTTAGCTAAAGATAGAAAAAAACTAGGTCAAGCCTTTATATTTATAACAGTCTGCTTGATTTAAACAAAAAAGATTTCATCATTTATCATATTTTTAATCAATACTTTTTGCAATTTATAATATCAAAGAAAAAACATACACATTTTGTTATGTTGTTATTTCTAAATATCGTTCATCGACAAAATGGCGGAACTGATGTTTAATTTCTTTTAAGTTGTCTACACAATTTTTTTGTAGCTCCCAATTACTAAGCACTTAGAGAAATATCTCAAAGGTATAGAAGCAGCTGGAATTCAACAGACGCGCAAGCTTTCCGTAGGAGCTTTGTGTAGCGTTGCTTTAAGTTCTACGAAGAAATCGTAGAAGTGGAAATGTAACTACAAAGCAATAATATTTCTAGAGATGGCTAATTTAAAGTAATTCCTTCGGGAACAGTACAATTAAATGTATTTACTTAGAATTTATTGTTTTATGAATTGAGGATATAATTTAATCATGTTCCACACCTTACCAGTACATAACTCGGCACGTTTTTTTTTAATATCATTAGGTGGAAAACGAGTAAGCGCTCACCTGAAATCGCTAAAATAGCGAAGAGATCGTTGCCAATAGACATTCGCAATTGCATATGCGTTGCCTACCTTTAATCGACGGAGAAGAGGATGTACAGAAAGAAAGTATTTTCCCTTCCCATGCATTCTCTCATCAGGAAAGTCCATTTCCACTTCCCATCGTTTCCTTATGAGAAAAAGGGTGGGAAGGGAAAGAGGACTAAATTAGGCCTACGGGATACGGCACACTTATCATACGAAACGCGGAATTGCTTCCACTTCACGCCTGTCTTCTGTGTGGTCGTGGTATTTCACCGGGCGAGCCGGGCCAATTCGTGCGAAGGTTTTAAAGCGGGCTCTACCACTGTTAAAATCAATATAATGTCAAATACTTTTTACTAACGAAAACTTTTTAGTATTTTTTTTAAGATGTGTTTTTGTTTTTTTTATAAATTGTGTTAATTTCGGTAAGACTATTCGCAAACGTAATCGAGTCATTTCGTCTAACATCAATAAACGAAAAAAAGAGAAAACCCATTGTATTTTTAGTCTTTACAGAATATTTATATTTTAAATTAAAAACGTTTTTTCGTTAAAATAAAAGGTCGAAGATTGTTTCAGTTTGCCCGCTGAGCCCCAGGGAAGTAGGTCAGCCTGGGCGAAGCTAGCGATCGAAGAAAACTGAGAGACCTTACTTGTTGCATTCCAAAATATATTTGTATTTCTACTTCTGTATTTGTTACTCTCATAATTTATAATGTGAAAATAAGATTTGATGTGACACTTAAAAGCAAATGTTTAATGATTTGAAATCAATTTAATTCGCTGCAACAGCTAAGTCTGGTTAGTAGGCGAAATTTGTACCATGGATTACTTGGATGGAGGACTTAAAATTTTTCAATTTGACTTGTATTAACCTGTTCATGATGGCAAGAGAAAGGTGCATATTATGAATTTTATTGTCATTTTGTATTGTAAAATATAATATTACCTTAACATCATACTGCCGATATTCTTGTATTAAAATTTGTGTGTGATTATTTTAAATAATAAATATGTATCTTTACAAGACATGAAACAATGTTTTGACACATAACTTCTTATTTTACTAATATTATAGGTGCGAATGTTTAGATGGATGGATGGATGGAAGTTTGTTTGAAAGTATCTCCAGAACGACTCAACAGACCTCGATGAAATTTGCCACAAATACAGAACTTAGACTGAAATAACTGGCCACTAATTAAGTTGTTTGTTTAATTGCGCGAGGGCGAAGTCGGGGACGACAGCTACTTTAATATAAAGTCAGAAATTCATACATTTTGATTTACGATGTTCATTTATAGGTTTCGAGTTACTATGTTGATGTTGGTTTAATTAAAAACTTCGTCGAGTTTTAAAACCCTTTTAAATCTTTTACAACACCAAATTAGAGTTCCATTTTACAAAATGATAGTTTACAAAGTGGAAAATAGAGCTCGTAATTCCCGCGTTAACTAAATGAACACGGCGCGGATTGAACTCGACAAAACATAAATTAAATCCCATTTTATAAATAACTTAGAAAACGAGTTTTTAAAGTACTGTATTTAATGCGAATGGATACAATTGATTTCGTATATTCGTGAGGAATAAAATAATGACCACAATTGTGAACAACACAAACAACAGAACATAAATCCATAAAAAAATTCGCAGTTATAATATTTGAAATAAACTACCAAAATACATAGGAATATTTAAGTAGGCTAATTAAGATATAAAGGCATCAAACGTGAGCTACACTTTATGTGCACAGTAACTCAGAAAGGCCATTAGCTGGCAAGTGTGGAACCGAATGAGGCCAATTTTATCGTCAACTTGAAACATACAACACCGTTTTTCCCTTTTCCCTGCTATACCAGAATTTAGGTTTGGAAGTGTTCAAGCGGAATCGCGTTGTAATTTTTTCGATGTTATATACTGAATCTCGAATTTTAAGATATGATAGAGAGAATGGAATAGTACATAGTAGTCCGACCTTCCGTAGGGATAAGGGCAGATCGATGTTAATATTTGATTATTCATTTTATCCCAGTTGTTGAAACAAACACAATGTTAATGGATCTGTCTTCAAGTCTGCTAACAGCGAATTAGCATATCAAGAATAACATAATGTTTATAGCGTACAATACTGAAATAGTTTATTCATGGAATAAATTGAAGACAACATAGATTAACGTCATCAACAATCTATAATACTAGCTGTCGCCCGCGACTCCGTCTGCACGGAAAAACTAGATGTGTAGCCTATGTATTCTTCCAGACTATGCTCTACATTTTGTGCTGAATTTCATCAAGATCTGTTGAGCTGATCTGGAGATACCTTCAAACAAACATCCATCCATCCATCTAAACATTCGCATTTATAAAATTAGTAAGATTTCACAGGAGGATGGAATATTGAAGTAGTTCAGTACTGCAATTTTATACATGCTTTATGTGAAATAAAACTGTTTATTTAGTCGTTGACCATATTATTCTGCCCTCGTGTGAAACTAGTATGGGTGGGTTCAGCTTCGCTTTCAGTATTTCTGGAACATCTTTTACACAGGCTTCCCACTGTAATTAAATTCTTGTAAAACTCGTTTTAACTTTTTTATCAAAAGCTATTGCTTGGTACCAGTTCCTGCGCTAACAATGTAAGCCTAACGTTGTAGTCTGTAAAATATTTTAATTAAAAACGACAATATTCCGCTATAAAGATATTTGTATACTTTTCTTATTTTCTAAAAAAATAAAAAATTCATCATCACTGCACGTCCTCAATGTAGGGCTCGGAGAATATTCTAAGTCAGGAATAGGCTAAAGTCAAAACCACGCTGGCCCAGTGCTAGTGGTTTATATGATATATGCAAGTTGCAACAAGATGTCTTCCTTCACCGTAACAACGTCGGATAATTGTACATATGTTAATCGAAAAACACATTGGTATATGGCGGGATAACCCAGGACTCGCCGATTACAAGTCAAGTGTTTAACCCCTGATCCACCGACGCTCTTTAACTTAGATAATGTATTACGTCTAGCCAATTTAATTTAACACAATATCATATTATGTTTTTTGTATGAAAATGTTTGAGTCATTGAATTAATTATTTGAATACAATAGCAGCTGATATCGATAGCCGCAAATTCATTAGAGAGGTGCACTTAAATTTAATCAATGCTATTTCAGCCGCCGCCAAATGTTTTGCTATTGAAATTACGCATTTACTAACATTGTTTCGAACCGTATGCTATTTCGACAGAATAGTTTCAATTTTAATTAATTTTAGTTAGCTTTAATTAATCATAATTAACTTTGATTAACTGTAATTAATTTTTTTCATAACCAGTCTTGCATACGTTAATCAGAATAAGGTCGTAATTTAGTGTAAAATTACTATGAAAGAAGAAAAGATTAGATTAGGCTAAGGAAAGAATGATTATAAAACAAATTAAAATATAATCTACATTTTTATAATAGTATTTGGTTTTACTACTGTCTGTTGACTATGGCCTAATCACCCTTAACTTAGGGTAGGCTCTGAGCCTTATGGTGGGGAAGTATAGTGAGCTGATGATGAACTGTATGGAAAAAATGTTACATATAATAATCAATTCAAATTTTACATTCATAATAAATTTTTTTAAACTCCAATTAATATGCCTTCAAATATGTACAGTACAAAATGTTACAAATACGAAATAAAGTAATTTTATTTAGCTCACAATTATGACAGAGTCTGTTTCCCGGGAAAAGGACTTTATGTGGGATAATATGGCAAAGATTTGATTCCAGTCACGTCGCCCGTGTCCATATATCTATATGAATCCGAAAAATATTCATTTATCTTTTAAATTAGAAATATAAACAGACGATACAAGAAACAGCTAATTATAATACATAGTTATTTTTATTTTTTTAAATTAAAACTAGCTGTCGTCAACGCGGAATTAAAAATAAACTTAATAAGTAGCCTATGTGTTCTTCCAGACTATGTTCTACATCTATGCCAAATTTCAGCGAGATCCGATCAGCCGTTCTAGAGATACCTTCTAACAAACATCCATCCATCCGTCTATCCATCTATCCATCCATCTAAACATTCGCATTTATTATTAACATTAATCTTCTAAATAATTACGATTAACGAGAAATAACAAACTTAAACAAATAAAAAGTTATAAGACGTTATTAGTTGCTGTCAGGTTTAATAAATCAATTCTCATCTAATTGATCGTATTTACCTGCACTTTGAATATCTCAATTGACTGGACTATGTCTTTAAGTTGTAAAATAAATGTTATTACGTGCAAAGAGTAATAAAGGTTCTTTATCTTTATCTAACTTGTAAACACATTGGTATAATGGCTGATTACAAACTTTTCTTTAACTTGTAGTTCTAAGTTACAGTCACGAGGTACAAATGTTTAAAACGACTTGTCTAGTAAAGCTTTCGTTTATTTTCTTTTCAACGATGCTACGATAGCAAAGATCTTTATCATTTCTCTTTGTAGCGAGTCAAAGCTGGACAGAGACATTTCACGTCGTTTGACGTTTGTTATTCTTCGAGTTGCGAAATTAAATGTACTGTTCAATTGTTTTCTTTACTTTCTAGTCATTATTTGCTTGTATATTGTGTAGTTTTTTTCACAGTACACTTGGGACGTATTATGTAATCATGAAATGTCAACGTGCCAAGTCTACTAGAGCCGACTGGTGTAGCAAGAGACGATGGCAAGAGACCTGACGGTATGAGTTTGATTCCATGGAAGATGGGTCGGGTGCTGGTATGGGATGCAACCTGTTCAGACACGCTGGCCCCTTCCCATCTACATGGAACCAACAACAGAGCGGGTGCGGCTTGTGAAGCGGCTGAAAATGCAAAAGCATGCAAATACAGGGGTCTAGGCTCCGAATATCATTTTGTCCCATTCGGCGTCGAGACCCTTGGTCCGTGGGGTCCTAGCGCTTTAAGACTTTTTAAGGACATTTCCAAAAAATTAATCGACATCACAGGGGACCGAAGAGCTGGCAGCTACCTCGGTCAAAGAATTAGTTACGCTGCCAGTATCTTCGGGACCTTGCCTAAAGGGACTCCTTTTATTAACATATTTTAGTTAATTATTCGGTTTTTTTTTTTAATTTTATTTTATATCATAGATTTAAGAGTTTATGTATTATAAGTATATATATGTATAAGGATGTAAATAAATATAAAATATATGTATATCATGAAATGTTAACTTGAGCGTATTGAGTCAATAAATATACAAAGTCTATGTGATTTTCAAACGGTTTTATTTAACTTGTTCTGTTTATTTGGGTCAAGTGTAAATTGATATTTGTGTTATATTCTGATTAATCTGAAAATTGGTAAGTACACACCCTATAGACCCTGATGACAATAATATAAAAAAAACATTTGATGAAAAATCGGGGGAATTTATTGTTTTTTTAATACAACTTGGGAGGAAAATAACGGAATATTTCATCATCATCATCAGCTCACTATACTTCCCCACCGAGGGGCTCGGAGCCTACTCTAAGTTAGGGGTCTAGGGACTAAGTCATAGCCAACCACGCTGGCCAAGTGCGGGTTGGTTGACTTCACACATATTTTTGAATTTCTTCTCAGATATGTGCAGGTTGCATCACGATGTTTTCCTTCACCGTAAGAACGTCGGATAAATGTACATATGCAAATCGGAAATCGAAAGATACATTGGTACGTGTTGGGATTCGAACCCAGGATCTGCAGATTGCAATCAAGGGCTTGACTCGGGAGTCACCGACGCTCCGAACGGGTTGTTTACATTTAAAATATCTAAGTATAAACCTAATACTAACATCATTCTGTTAATGGAAGGTTATTTTTTAACGATAATCTCAACGATCCGAACAAATAAAGTTATTTAATAATTCAAACACAAAGCAATTTAACTTGTTAATTTAGGGTATGAACAGAATCGATCCCATTTACAAAGTTAAAGTGCCTTTGAATAAATTTATATGAAACGTGCGGATTAATTTTTTTTTATATCATAAGGTGGCAAACGAGCGAGCGGCTATCTGAAATCGCTGAAATAGCGAAGTGACCGTTACCCATAGACATACGCAATTACATATGCGTTGCCAAAATTTTTGTATGTCTATATTTTATTTAAATAATTATTTATTCATAAGCGATTCGCATGTTGACGAGAATTTAACAATGCAAAAAACATGAGAATTTTTTAAAACTAGAAATTTAAAATTTCTAGTCGAACTTTTATACCTTTGTGTCGATTGACAAAGGTGTTTTAATTTTCACATGTGACCTTCTATTGTTTAACAGTTTTTTAACGAGTAACGTGTTTGAATCGTATTTCAAAGAATGACAAAATAGTAGAGCCTTAATTTCATTTATATTATATCTATTTTAACAACATACTGTATATGTACAGTTATATAGGTTTAACTTCCTATTATTGCAGTGGTCGGTTTTATAGTAAATCATAGTGACAGCAACTTTCCAGTTATTATCAATGTTCGCTCGGGGAGTGCTCCGCCAAGACATATTACATTCCCTATATTGTAATATTTAATTAAATTAGATAATGTTCAGAGAAGATTTAGATTCGCTTTGTATTTAAATTATATGTATTCTTTGCATAGTTCTAAAGATCAGCAATTTATACATTAATAAAATCGGAGTGTCTGTTTGTAATATTGAAATTACCGTTTTTAACAACATGTATGTGAATAGATACGGTACACAACATTTCTTACAATTTTTGTCTGTCTGTTTGTTCCGGCTAATATCTGAAATGGCTCTACCGATTTTGACGGGACTTTTATTGGCAAGTAGGTAATGTAATACGGAGTAACATAGGTTATGTTTGTTTTGGAAAAATTCTTTTATTTTAGAAAAATAAACTAATGTGCCATGTCCAAGTACTATCCAGTACCGCGCGCAGCTCGAAGTCAGTATTTCACGCGGACAAAATCGCGGGCACAGCTAGTATTACTTAAGTGTAAAAGTAACTTTTTTTTAAAATTGTATAAGCTAGCGCTTGACCACGATCCCACCTGATGTAAAGTGATGATTTAGTCACTGCTACGCACTAAGCTTAACAAATGCCTATTCAGTCTACTAAGAAAGACACGTCTTACTTGGACGAAAAAACTGAACTGAACTTCTAAACATCACCAGTAAATCATTATATCTAAATCTTCTACGATTTTGATTCATTCACTCGTAGGCTAATCGTTTTATTTTGCGCGTATGGACATACAATTTTAAACATTGAGGGAGCAGTTGCAAACTTTTATTTAAGATAACTAGCGAAAATATTACTCAAAGCTCCAAAGAAGTTTGAATAAACAGCTAACGACCACATTTGCACCTGCTTCAGTTCAGAAAACGCTTTGTGATTCATGAATTTATTAAAACCTCATGCATACAAAATTCGAAAGAAAAAAAGACTCGTATTTTACCTCTTCGTGAAATATTCCTTATTTTGAGTTAATCTGATAGAAATCTTACTCTTACTTATATCATAAATGCGAATGTTAAATGGATGGATGGATGTTTGTCTGAAGGTATCTTCAGAACGGCGGCATGGATCTCGCTGAAATTTGGCGTAGCAGTAGACCATAGTCTGGAAGAACACATTGGCTACAAAGTTTTTTTTTAATTCCGCGCGTATGCAAATGCTAGTATTTGAATAATTTTGTATTACAAGATTCATTTATTCATATAGAAATCATGCAATCGTTACGATAATTTTAATATAAATGTTAAATTTATTTATCGATATAATATTTCCATCTCAATTACGATATTTTTTTGGATCACTTATTGGTATGGATGCCAAGAAAAGTGTAACGATTGCAGTGAAAAATTGAATTTGTTTCATATTCTATACAGATAATATGTCACTGTCACAGACTCACAGAGAGCACTCGAATGGAGATGAAATGAAAAGCGGAACATTAATTGAAAACAGATCTATTGCTACATTGATATAATACATGTGATTAATGCTGGATCGTAATTTTAATTTAGATCTTAATCTGTTATTATTGTTACAATGTTATATGTTTTTTAATCTGCTCTGTATTAAATTTCAAACTTATTGACATCAATTCTTTTTTTTCTTTAATTCATGTCTATTCATTTATAGCTCTGGAATAGTTTGACCGATCAACCATAGAACATCGTCATCTTCCCGGCCTTTTCTTTACTTTGTCTAATCTTACTAATATTATAAATGCGAATGTTTAAATGGATGTTTGGTTAATGTTATCTATTAAACGGTTGAACGGATCCAGCTGAAATTTGGCATAGATGTAGAAAATAGTATGGAAGAACACATAGGTTACACATTCCGTACGGGCGGAGTCGCGGACGACAGCTAGAGCATAATAATAATAAAAAATAAAAGTCTATAGGCTAAAGTATGCCTGATTTATTATTCCGTTCGTTCAGCAATATGATAGGAAACTTATAAAGCTTCTATAGATTCTTCTATTCGTTTCTATACGAAGCCATTTCATGTGAGTGTCGCAAAATCTATTCCGCACTAAACTCGATTGCGATCTGCAATCGCTGCAGCAAATTAAGACATAAATTGCATGTTTATGAAATTGAATAATTACAATATGTCCATGTATGTTCCTATTTACGTATTTCCCTTATTTATTTACCAATAGAAGAAACAAAGATTGTATTGATAGAAAAAACCTCTTGTCGAAAACTTATATTATTCACGTAAATCTTACAAATTTTACAAATTTCCAATGTTATGACATGAATTTATTTACATCGAATCTACAGCGTTAAAACTTATTTTTAAGTTTTTAGCTATAAAAGTAACGATGCTTCCATTACATTTTCATCTTCTTTATTAAAATGTCTATGTCCTTTCTCAGACTCAAGACTATCATTGTAACAAATTGCCTTTAAATCAGTTCAGTAGTTTTGGCGTGAAAGCGAGACAGACTCTCGCATTTATAATATTTTAAGTAAGAATGATTGCTGAAATTGCTGATTTTTTTTAGGACGTTCAAAGTTTACTTAAAGTCAATGGATATATCAAATTAGATTAATTATGAGGAAAAAAGTTGATGGTCAATTTCGTATCATCCATAGACGAAAACTGTAAGTGAATTTATTTTATAAGGGAAAATCATTCACGTAATTTGACGAAATGATGATAAAAAGAAGTCTGGTTACATTCAATTCGCAATTTATAGATAGCGGGGGCAAACTTCACAACTGGGGCGATCGATCGATATAGGAATAGCTGACTAACTTTGTCTATATCTTTTGCAACATCTAATAACTTTATCGTTTTCTCTATTTGAGGAACAAAAAGAACCAAATCACACATGATTGCGGTGCAGTTAAGAAAAAAAGAATAAAACGGTAAACAAAATACGATTTTTTACTTTAAATATGTATTAAAAGTTCTTTTCCTAATTTTTAGTAGACCCAAAAATAGTCAGGGTTCCTCTTTCAATTCGGTTCAATATTTGATGAAATAAGACGTAGATATAAATTGTAAAGGTCGTTACAAATCCCTTCATTCCTTGCGGTGAGGTAGGTTTTATAGTTGGTTGGATTTACGAGGCGGGAACGACAGCGGTAGATGACATTTTTTCAGATGTTATAAAGGTTAAGTTAAATATAGATCACATTATATTAAAATCTAAAGATTAGCTTTAAATTGAAAGCACGATTTATCACATAACTTGCTTACATAAACAATCGCTGTCGCCGGTGACTCCGTTCGTGCGATATAAAAAAGTGCGAAATAAAAAGTGCAAAAGAAGAAGAAGAAGAAGAAGAAAGAACAAAAACAACAACCACCACCTCCTAGCCTTTGTGTTCTTCCTGACTACGTTCTACATTTTTTTTTTCATTTCATTGAGATCCATGAAGCAGTATTGGAGATACCTTCAAACAAAGTTCCATCCATCTATCCATCCATGTTAAAAAATCTATTCAAAAAATGAAAATGACTATGAAACTAATAGCCAATATTAAATGGAATGCCATTGCATTCCAATGAATAATATCGTATTTTCGCGCAATTTTCATTTTGCATAAGCCGCATATCGCAAACGAACATATTTCACGAGCTATTTTCCCGGCAGTGGATTTAAAACTCAATTTATTGGTATGAAATTAACGATAACGATAATAGAATAATATTCTGTATTTTGTCAACACATATGAAAACACAGTTACTTTGAGTATATCCATGTATGGGTATGGATATCACAACAACAATTAACAATGCCCGGAACGTTACCCGTACTCATGTAGACATAGATTATGGACTTTCATTTGCCACGGTCCTGACACCCGTCTCTCGCATCTTTGTTTTGAGACGTTTCTAAATGTCCGTAATTAATTACTTTGCAATTAGGGCATATTCTATCCCATCTAAATAATCCAATGAGAGTTATTTTCATATTGCTTTTTGTATAAATTTATCTGCCTATAACTGCATTTTATTTTGCGACCTAGTTAATATAAAAAAAGTCTACGCTTACATTCTTTGAAATCAGTTCACGGCCTCATGTTATCCTTTTTATAAAAGCCTCTAGATGGAACGTAATCGAATGTAAAAACTCAATTCACGTGAAAAGGGTCAAATAATATTTTATATAAAAGTAACTAGTAAGATTACTTTTGGACTGAGAAGTAAGCAACGATCATTTTGGCTGCTTTTTAACGAAAAAAAGTTTTTGGAAAAAAAATTACGAAAAGTGGGACTTTGGTTATGGCTATATGACGTTCTCTGTTATTATTCCATCTTTATTTAAAAATCGCTCTATCTTTTAAATTGGACATAAAATTACTGTAAAATAATGTCCGTCAGCTGCGATTTATGACTGCAATTTGCGAATATAGCATGATAGATGGGATCTATGCGCGTCATATATCACAATTTTACTTAGGTAGATTACAAACGGGTAGGATTTGTGATTTGCCAGTGACATATCCATCATATTTACGGAGTTGCCATGCTACAATGTACCAATTACTAGTGAGTTCCGAAATTAAAAAAAAAGTAACACATAAAAGAAATACAGAAGAATTGAACCTTTTTATTTTTAAATCGGCTTAAAGTCAACAAATACTTTCTCTCTATAAATGTAGAAGACTTGTTCAATGTAGTTTAAAGTAGTATAAATCGTGGCTTTTAGATAAAGCAAGCGTCATCTGAATGCATTTTAATAAGGGCCGCACTTCGCGGAAATTGAAACCGTTTCGATACGATATGAGAATTGACAGCACATGCATTATTCTGTATCGTCGAGTGCTCGCTGCGATCACGTTCATTGTATTAATGTCAGAGGATTTATTGTACGTATTTGACAATATCTGCGAGAATACGCTGCTCTTTTTGATGATAGTACCATTTTATTTGTTTAAAATATATTTAATGAGACTATAAAAAGTTAGTAGAGGAATAAATAATTCTTAGTATGTTCAAACGGTCGTCTTTTTGCATCACACATTTTGGCGTCTGTCTTTCGGTTTAAGTATGACGTTGGTGTCTAGAATATGGTGAATAAGCATTCTCTAAGCTAGAGCGTATCATTTTTCTTTTAATTCACCATTTAATATAAGATCTCAGTTGTTAAGTCTTTGTTTATTCATCGTCAAAAAATCGTGGATTACAGGTATTATATTGTAAATAGTTGCCTTTGAATATGATTAAAAAAGTATAAAGGAACAAGTTAAAATAGAGCTGAAATAACCCAAACGTGTCTCGTAGAATTTAATATGCACAGTCTAGCGAGCGCAGGTGCGGTTTATTATAATTTAAAATAACTTTCCAAGAAATATGCCCAAGTATTAATTTAACTTATGAATTAAATTCAAATAAAGAAGATAATGTAACTATTAACTTTTATATGAACTCTTGAAACTGATATTAAAGGATTTAAACGACATGAATGATAAATGGTTGCTGATGTCTGTAATTTCCGATGGAAATTTCGGAAAATTAAGGAAACCATATTTGAAATAATCCAACGTCATATCTGCTGTTACAGCAATATATCTGGTCTTTTTGCAAATTTAAAAATTACGAAGTTTACAAGTCAAAAGCTTTGAAGATTTTATACATTCTTTTGACTAGCTTTGTACCGAGACATATGCTATGAATTTATTTAAAACTCATGCATACAAACTCGGTACTCTTCGTAACTTTGAAAGTTATACAGCGTATGTTTTCTTTGTAGCAAATATATGTATGCTAGTACAGGTTAATTTTTATATAGAAAATACGTAAAATACATATTTTATGCCGGCGTCTAATTCCAAGCGACTTTATCATGCTAAAATATTTTTGAAGACAGAGTGACATTCAGTTTTATAATTAAATGGTTAATTTTATATTCATAATCTTACTATTATATATTACTTTTGCTAATATAAAAGCTAAAGTTTAGTTGGATGAATAGAATTTGTTTGAAAGTATCTTCGGAACAGCTCAAGGGATATTGATGAAATTTAGCATAGATGTAGAACATAGTCGGAAGAACATAGGCTGCTAATTAAGTTTTTTTTTAAATTCCGCTCAGACAGAATCGCGGGCGATAACTAGTTTAAAAATAAATTAAGTTTACTAATGCTGTGGTAGAAATATGTATATAATAATCATATAATAATAGTTAATTCGTTACCTTTTTTCATATGTATCCTTAAGATTCATTCATGTTGCAGATGTTATCACAATTGCATTTACAATGTTATTGCAATTATAATAAAGTTCAAAGTTTAATAAATCATGGATTATAAAAAATGTCTCGAGAACTAATAAATGGTAACAAATGTTGAACGGGGACAGTGTAACTGGGGCAATCGATTGAGGGTGGAATTAGAACTACAAGTTTCTCGCTACCTGCGCCATTACATATCGGATAATAGTTGTTATTGATTTATGTGAAACTTTATTAAAATTAGCTCAACGGATTCATTATTTAATTGCTGATATTTGTCGCGTCATGAAAGTTTAAGAATAAAGCAGTCTTAAATAAACGTAGACTAAACTATGTCAAGATAGAAAGAAAGAAATTAATTTATTCAAAAGAAAAGGTTTTCATTCGACATGTGCTGCGATGGATATCACAGCGCCGTTTTTCATTGAATCCTTAAATATGAGAAAAATGATGTATAGCCTTGAATCAAAATGGAGTAGGGAACAATCTTCGCTGTTTCTGCTAACTATAATGCTTCGAGAAGTCAACAGCGGCTGTTTGCAGCGGTTGGCTACCGCCGTGCTTGTGTTTGACGTGGGCAGTAGTTTGTTGTAGCCGTTTTAAAAAAATCACAGCGGCTTTTTCAAGTTGCCCAAGTCCGTATATGTTAATCCCTAATCAATCCAAACTATGTAGTCATACTAAAAGCGACGATCTACGTCGTTGTGAGTTTTCACTTATGAATTAATTACAATTAAGCCATTTAGCAAAAAGGGTATGCGGCAAAAGATAATCCCAAAGCTTTAATTATTCAAAAGCACTTTCAACTCGCTCGTGGCAATTTATCTGATGAGGACCTTGTTGCCCTCTGATTGTTATTTCAATATCTAAAAAATACGTATGAAGATCGATTTTTTTTTCCAATCATTATTGTCAACAAAATTACATCGATCAAGCCATCTTAAAAATCAAAACTATTTTTTTATTTTATATTATATCTCGTATTCATTTATTTATCATATTTTTAATATAGTACATTTCATATCCAAAAAAAATATATATATACAAAACATTGTATTTAAAATAGAACACCACCGGCTGCGGAATCCCATGACTCAAACAACCAGTGGTCAGGGCTGCAGAGACAGGAACCTTCTCACGATGCGCGCGGTTTCGCGATATTATATTATTATTATACTAGTTTTGGCCACTACCAAAAAAAATGTCGGTCACGCGTACGTGTACTTACCTCTGTGACATTGCATTGAAGTCGCAAGGCTACTAAAATGGTTAGGTTTTGAAGATTTACGTTTCTACAGTATCTAGTCTTTGTTAATGCAGCTAATATATGTATCTGTAGCCCCATTTGGCTAAACCTCGGGCATATAATCCGATTAAAATTGTTATTCGCATTGCACTATTCTACGACTGAACTTTATTGGAGCTAATTTGGATGATTAAAACTCGCATAAAGAACAGAAAAAGGCGAGAGAAAAATAATTGTAAAAAATCAAATCTTTCACAGCTTTTAGCAAAAATAAACTTGGCATAAAATAGACTTTGAACATAATCGATAGATCGACTATTATTAGATGTTTGTATTTAGTAATTTAATGGCTCGCATTGTAGCTGTCAAACCCTATTACTGAGGCCGGCTCACGTCTGATATCCATACGGAGATTAATTAAAAGCAAACACGCTCTAAACAAGTACGCCTTGATTGGCTTGTTTGTTTATTATTAAATATTTACTTTGAATTGTTTTAAGTTTCATTAGACTAATTTAAAGTTTAGCTAGTTGTAATCTTACTAATATTATAAATGCGAATGTTTAGATGGATAGATAATTGGATGGCGAAACGGATCTCGATGAAATTTGGCATACATATATAACATAGTCTGGAAAAACACATAGGCTACTAGTTAAGTTTTTTTTTAATTACGCGTGACGGAGTCGCATGCAACAGCTAATGTTATCATAAAATTGGTTTTCTATTGATTTATATCAATGTTATTGGGAGAAACAGTCTAACAGAGGAAGAGCCCGCTTTAACATGTTCGCGCGAATTGGCCCTTCTCGCCCGGTGAAATACCACGACCACACAGAAGACAGGCGTGAAGTGGAAGCTATTCCGCGTTTCGTCTGATGAGTGTGCGTCCCGGAGGCCAAATTTAGTCCTCTTTCCCTTACCACCCTTTTTCTTACAGGGAAAGGATGGGAAGTGGAAGTGGACTTTCCGGATAAGAGGGATGCATGGAAAGGGAAAATATTTCTTTCTGTGCATCCTCTCCTCCGTCGATCAAAAGTAGGCAACGCATATGCAATTGCGTATGTCTATGGGCAACGGTCACTTCGCTATATCAGGTGGCCGCTCGCTCGTTTGCCACCTTATGATATGAAAAAAGAAAAAGTACGAAATATACCGAAGTCTGGTTTATATTGAATTTGGATGATAAGTAACGTCTTCAGATTCTTAGCGAAGTATTTTGAGTATAGTCTTTCAAATAAGTCATGGTGTGCAGAATTTAATAAATGTGTAACCGTCTACCGAGGCTGGGTAAACGCGCCGGTGCGTTTTATTACGATTTCAAATAAATTTGCGAGATATACGCACAGAAACGAAATTAGTTTTTTACATTACGCACAGAAAATCTGTTTTAGAATTTGTGATTTTTTTAATTTGCGACTGGATTTGGGTTAATGTTTATTGCGCTTGTGTAAGTTTTTATGTATGTAGGTTTGTATATGTTAATAAAAAAAGTGTTAATTTAAAATGTGATAAGAATGGTTTGAAGTCTCTCTCGCCATTACTTTTTTCAAGAATATTTTAAATTAAAAAGAGGTTTTTTTTTTAATTTTTAAGAAATGTAATATATTATATGTTTTGAAACACAGGTGTTTTTTCAAATGTTAGGATTTTTTCAATAGTTTTAAGTAAAAAAATTGCTTTAATTAGATTTTTTTTATTTGGAAGTCGTGTACATTACAATATGGCACTTCGTTCCGTTACTTATTAAAAAAACATTATAAAAAAACTTAAAATTACTTATATAAATATTTATATAATAATAATAATGAAATACTGGTTACATCGTTTTTAAATTAAATACTCATTCCTGAAGGTTTTACGTCTTACCAAAATAAATATAAAATATTGTAAGCGTTTACATACGAAATACAAACATCGTACAGTCTACTTAAATTATATGGTTCTCGCAAATATCAAATTAATTTGAAATACAATTTTTTTTTACATTTTTTCATCTTCTAAAAGTAAATATACATATTTTTATTAACATAAAATTTGTTAATTTATGTAATATTGCTACATTACATATTTTGATTGATAATTAGTTTTGCGTTATACAATTAAATTGTGTGCGAGGACAAAATACAGATTTGTACCTAGATTGTTTTATGTGCCAAAATAATAAACATTGTAAATAACATTGTGATAGCTTCTAAAACTATTTATTTAGGCTCAACTATCATCTAAAATCTAAATGATTCTTATTATAATATTATTTATGGATGATAAGAAATCTTTGTCATAATTTTACTTTACCTAAAATCTGCCTGTTAATTCCAAGTGTACTTTAACAATCGGAATTCTGTAGATTTTTTACAATCTGCGTCTTAGTTGCAAGATAACCGAATAGCTTTACTTTGGGTTAAAGCCGGAAACGTCATGCATGGAATTCGCACTAGAGCGAGGTTTTTATTACAAAGACCTTGTGTCTTGGTTACTAAGAACACTAATGGGCTTTATCTGAATTAGGTTCGATAGCACGACAAGCGTTACAACAGTACTTTCTAAAGGGCGGTACAACACAATTCCTTTTTAGCTGGTCTCGTGCGAATAGCTCGCAGTACTGCGTGCCGTCAGTGGCAGGGCAGTGCGTATGCGGCCGCTCTGAGGGTGGGCAGTGCCGCACCCTACAGCGGCGCCGATGCTCGCGCGGTTTCGGCCCGCACAACGCCTCATCTGGCGCCGGACACACCAGTGGCTGATGGGAGACACCTCGCCCACATGTAGCGGAACACTGAAATGTCGTATATTATGATGATTTATACTTTAACTCAAGTCTCGAGTGATTTATGTCTTAATATCGACTGCCAGTATGTAACTTTGTATGGATTGCGTGAAAGGTAACATGATGACTTAGTCTGTATAGACTGAAATAGATCGATTGGAAATAAAACTTGGCGTGTCGACCCCAACTACAATGATTATGATCCAACTCAACATGGGATCGGCACGCATGCGAAGGACAAAGAGATGATGATATTGACAACCTTTGGTGTAGATTTTTATTATTAAGATTTAGAAACCGTACATAAACAAAGCAGTAATTCTTAAAATTCTTTTGTACCCAAAACTGATTGGAGTTCTAAAACACTTATAGTATGGTTAGAAGACTAAGGTATATACCGGAGTCCAGGGCATCTCCTGCCAGTACGCCGGACAGGGTAGACGGTTACATGACTGCTGTTTGTCCGGCTTGCTAGGCGGACACAGCGCTGGTGAAACGCTACGCCGTATCAGCTCTTTTTTTGTTAATACACTGCAAAAAATAGCAAAACAGTTGTATTTTTTTTATTTTATTATTTTTTAATATTACTACTATATTTTAGTAGATTAGTTCCTATAGAACAATTTATACGTTTTTTTTCGGAAAGAATAATTTGGAAAAACTTTATTAAAAGTATTTAATAATAAAGTACCTAATGTTAGCAGGTACACAAAATAATTGTCTCTCTTGCACGCCCTCGGCGCCGCAGGTCGCGCTGCATTCCTCCCAGTCGCCCGGTGCCCACATAAATTCACAACTAGAAATAGTAAAAGTACTAAAGTTAGTTTATTATACCTTGGTGTTACCGCCACTCGTTTGGCCTCTTGTCTTAAAAAAACAATTAATAAACACTTGTAAAACTTCTAGATTGTGAAGTCTAGTATACAGAATTGTATGCATTCTTGGCTTTCATCTCATTTCATACAATTCAAACTATTTACGGTGAAATACAGACGTTTATTTTTGCAGTAAATTAATGTTACGAGTGGAGACGTGTTTTTTTTGTATTATAAGCAGTTCAAAGTTTATGTGGCAAAAGCAATTCTTTGAAGACGTAACTGAGACGAGATTTGGGATTCCGCTATTTGCAATTGAAATTTACACTTATTGTATCAAATTTTAAGACACTTTTTTATTTGATACTAATGAAAAGATTTGTAGTATTATGGAAAAGTGATTATAAATTACAATTTTTAACACAGCTTTATTTCTAAATATTTTAAAGGTTCAATGACCTTTTTTTTATCTTTTGATCTTTTGCAAAAAAAGGCTCAGCAAGAAAACTTTTATGAGAAATAATTCTCTTCGCCTTTTAATGACCTTCTTTAAACCGTAAAATGTCTAAGTTTTCAAATTCCAATTGCGTTAATTGTATTTATGTTTCTCAGTTTATAGTTGAACACTTGGTACCCCTAATACGCAATTCACAACTAAGCAAACAGTCGTAAACACTAACAAATGCCCATTATCACAGTAATTAGTTGTAGTCTGCCAACAAAATAGATTTCGCAGCGAATAGCGTCCATTATTGGACCATTAATTACGATGTTAACGTAAGTTACTGACTTCTATTTCAGACAAATATCAGCTAGTCTTGTTTCGTTAATAACTTGTTACAATATTGTTTGCCACGTTTTATTATGCTAACTTCTTTTTTCGGCACATTTTTTAAATGAACTTATTAAATGTACACAAAGTTACTGATTAAAATAAATCATTGTTTTACTTGTAGTAATAACAATAATAAAAAAAGACTCTTAATTAAATGTTACTACACAATATCGGAAGATAAGATAAGTGATAATTTAGACTTAACTGATTAACTTTTCTCTTCTACGGCCGTGACTTAACTCCATCTATCGGTTCCTAATTTTTGTATCAGGGCTTCTTTAATGAAGATTAAATGATAATTAACGATCAATTTATAAAGCATTTATAGGGTACCTATGTGAGTTACAACGTTCGTAACGCGCTGGAGGGCAGTTTTGTTCGCGTGGACACCTCTGTCGCACCACGCGCATGCCACCGCCGCACGACGCCGAGCATGGCCCCCGCTCTCCTGACCATCTATATAACAAAATAGTATACGTTTGGTGCCTATTTCCACTAAGCCGACATTTGTACAACAGTCGCATTGGAAATAAGACGCGGAACTCCACAAAGATACGAGAAATCTGTTGTCTGCTATAAGCAAAAAGCATTTTATTTTCATGCTCTTCAAATGGTCTAGTAACACCACTCTCAGTACACTCTCTCTGTCTATTGCTTATGTTTGAACTCTTGAAAAAAAAGAATGTGTAATCTAGGACTACAAAGTCCTAGTCCGTTTTATGTTGTCAATGAAATGTAAAATGTATTTCCGAGTATAGCTTAACGTTTGCCACATGGTCTCAGTTTAATGCGGGCTCTGGTATGGCAGGAAGCCAATTTGCTTGAGATATGTGTGTTTTACGACATGCGGGTTGTACCGCATTACTAGACCTCTTCAAAATTAACATAGTAAAAAGTTTATTATGCTACGCTTCTATATAAACGTGTAGGAGTTTTAGTTTAACATGATAATAGTAACAATTAACAAAAATAAAAGTAATTAAAGAATATTTTTATTGATTAGATTTTGCGTAATACAGAATTTTATAGCAAAGAGCAAATATATTTGTATTTCTTCACTCGCTATAACTAGGACAGTGATATACAGAGTGTTTACTTTTTCAACCAGAATATAATAATGCGTTGTCCATACCTGTATTCCATTGGTCGCGCTCTAGGTGCGGGCGTGCTGTAGTTAACTGAAACTTCAACTGATAGTTTCTCCTCCACCGGCCTCTCGGGGACAGCCTAGAAATGAAAACATTATATTTACGAGGAATTCACTAAATATTGACTGGGTAAAACTACACATTTTATAATTAACAAAGCAATTAGCTTACTCCTTACTAATATTATAAATGCGGATGTTTAGATGGATGGATAGATGGATGTTTGTTTGAAGGTATCTTCAAAACAGCTGAACGGATCTCGATGAAATTTGGAATACATATAGGATATATTCTGGAAGAACACTTAGGAGGGTCGGGCGATAGCATATTCAACCGACAAAATGTTTTTGTACGGGTTTCTCAACAGTGTAAACTAATGGTTATCATAAAATCTATTAGTTTTTTAGAATCCAACAATAGTGTGTTGTTCTAAATCACAAGACTAGCGTTCTTAAGTATTGCTAAATGGATAACATTTTATTTTACAATAAAATTAATTGAATTCAATACAAATTAGAAGCAAAACTTTTACAACCATTGTAACAAAACGATTAAAACTTTACATTAAAGGCGTTACGGTGATTTCTCGCAAAGTTTGAGATCCCAGTTAAAAACATTGTTGAATAATTAAAGCTGTCTACGCTGTAACCCTCGTCATGAAACGATTCGCTTCGTTAAGCATTTAGTAGTTGGATCCCTTTGTCGGAGTAAGACGATTATTTTTCAGAGGATTTAAACTTCAAAAGCCAAGAAAGTACTTTTTAAGGAGACGTATCGGACGTTTTAAGAGCAAATATACAAGTTTAGACAAAAACCTTTTTCCAGATTTCTCATTTTGGTCTTCATACTCTATACAGAAATTTTAATTGAAAGATGTGTTATGTAATATTAAAAATAAATAATTTTACTACTATTCTCTTGTTACTGTGGCGATTTTTTTTTTATATAAATGTGAGGAAAATCCGTACGAAATCTGTACAACATTGATTTTAAAATAACATTTATGTACTTTATTTACCATTTAAAATAAAACAGATAACAAAGTCAGATTTATCATCGGTCTTCGCATTCTAAATGCCAATTTCACTCACCATAATCATTAAATCGGTCTGTAGTCGAGAGTCTGATGTTATAAAGATGTCGGTGTCGGTTTGCTTCCACCGCACCTGACTCCCCGCAGCCACAACTTCCCCCTCCCATCCATACCTCTCGCCCTCTTTTATATTTATCACATTGCTATCCACTTCTATTATCTGCAGGTTCTGTGGTACATTGGGATCGTACTTCAGGTACTTATCCTCTTTATTGTCCAGTTCAAATCGTCTGGAATGATGTTTCGTCAGCTCCAAGATCGGTCTGTTTTTTTTACGTTCCCGGATCGCGATGTTCAGTGCTACCGGTGTGGTTAGGTGGACAGACAGCAAGCGAGCTTCGTGGGGTATCACCGTCAAACGTGTCCAACCTGAACCGAGAAGATTTAACATCTATTTAAAAATAATTAGTAAACAAATACACTAAACTCTCCTTATTCGCGATTCAATTGCGGCCATAAAAATTATGACTAGTACATTGATTCATGATTATTTCTTTCCGAAATTTTTGAACGTAATCCCACATCAAATTGTGGGGATACAACATATGTGGATTCCTGGATCGTGGCATAAATATTTGCGGAACATAACCCCGCGAATAGTGACATCTGTGACAGTGTAATTATAACAGTCGGGTTTCGACAAATATCTGTCCATTTCTTCGTATGTTTCATAATATGTATTTTTAACTTTATACTACACTCACGAGTACTATTTATTATGCAATGTCAAGGAGGCGAAAGATACACAACGCACTCAAGCGATAATAAAATAAACATTTGTGAGATACGCAAATATTTAGTCTCGACTATGTTCGAGTTTACCACATCTATCAGACTATGTGAGATCATCAAAGTAAAAGAAAAGACGTTAAATACTTTTTATGTGCTGAAAAAACCTTACTCATCACCAACCTAATACTACAAAAATCATTGTTTGTTTGTCAGCTATCCATCCACACCTATAAACAATTATTTAGTTTGTGATAAAGGTATGGTAGAGTACTGAGTTTACGATTTCTTACAAAAATTTCTAAATTGGATGAATAATTAACACGTTCCCTGCGCCATCACTTTCAAAAAACTTTCAGCTGGTGCTTTGGAGACCTAAAAGATCTCCAAACTAACCTACCATTTGGTGCGTTTGAGACCTAATCGGTCTCCTAAAGATACAGTTTTCAAAATAGTTTATATCTTCTAAAAAAACAATCAAATATATTTGGAAGTTTTTGTGGGTGAAAGATAGCCTATTGCTTTATATTTTGCTAGGTTCGCACGCAGTTATGACATTTGAATAAACTACAAAAACCAAAAAAAAAAATGATATCGATTGTATCTCGTACCGCAACGGAAGATAGTTCAATATGTGTAGTAAGTAGTGATGGGAATAAAATAATATCTCAGTTATCGATTGAAAAAGTTTTATTAATTATGCAAAGTGTTTTTCATTAAAACATGGTAAGCACATTGATTGCTTGCATTGCGCGCAAATAGTAACAATTCGTTTAGTTTTTTTAGAAGCGTCAGTGCTGTTTAATGTGCGTCGTAATTTTTCGTAACAACCCACACAACGTCTTTTTTTGTCGCCACGTTGGAAAACATGATCAGCGTTGATTTTTTGTTGGAAATCTCACCAAAATAAAGAGATTTTTTACACTTTTTTCTTTTAAAAGCACTCATTGTATAACAAAAATAATAATCAACACGTAGGTATATACGCGAGTGTTATTTTGCAAACGTGCGCGCGACCTCCCACGTCGATGCTAGGACAACACTAAAACGAGTCACGCAGCGCCCGCGCCGCCCACCTTCCCTCTCTTGCGTCGACGAGGCGTACGATTCCACGAGTACCGACATATCTCCTAACGCAAGGAATGAAAATAATTACAGTACTGTGCGTTAGGGACCTAATCCATCTCTAATTTCTTTTTTAATGTCCTTGAATTCATCTTTAAGTAGGAAGCAAATATGTATATTTGTCCTACTCATACCTAAAGAACTTTACACGTTAGATCCTCCCGCAAGGAGTGAAACAACACTATTATATTCAACGCACAATACAAAAGTCCTGCAAGAGATCTGATAGATCTCGTAATGCAACGAACGTGTTAAAACATGATTTATGTTTAAAATAAAAGTTGCTCACAATTCTGTGGCATTTTCTCAGTTTGAATTTTATTATGTGGCCAGCTTTATTTGTAGATTTCAACTATTTTCTTATCTTACTTCTTACTAATATTGTAAATACGATTTTTTTATGGATGGATGTTCGTTTGAAGATATCTCCAGAACGGCTGCATGGATCACGTTGAAATTTGGTATAGACGTAGAACATAGTCTGGAAGAACACATAGGCTATTAATTCAGTTTTACTTTTTAATTTTACGTGGGTAAAATCGCCAGCTAGTTATTGATACGTTTTTAAACGTTACCTTTTCCAAGTGTTCGTGTATAAACATGTGTGTTGTTGTTACAGTAACCATCTGGGCACCAGTTGCACGCCGGATCCGTAGCGTTACATTGTCCTTTGACACATGTTCCCTGTTAATATGTTACAGATATTTATATCAATAAATAACTTCCTGAGTAAGCGGATTGGTGGGAAAATCTATATTAACATTGAAAATTGATACATGCTTTTGCTTATTTACTTTTTTATATTTTTGGTTTGTCTATGCTATATTTCGGTGTTATGGTGTATTTAAAAGACGTAATAATACAGAATGTAATAATAATAAGCGTGTTATTGACTTTATACTGAGGTCATCAAACTCAAAATTTATCAAGGGTGAAAAAAATTAGGTTATATTATATTGCTTCATATAAATGTTTTTTTGAATGTTGGTGTATGCAATTTTAAATCCAATTTTTTTGTTTTTTTTTTTGTAATCTGTTTCGGTATACAAATTTAATTCTATCTGACTGAAATTCCTGTATCTTAAATACCATGAAATTAGGAGCTGTCAAAATGTGATGAAGGTGGAAACCTTAGTTATTAAAATTACATTAAATTTTATGCTTAGTTATATAAAGTATTAAAGAGTATTTTTTCTTTCCAGATCATATCAGAGCAAGAATAACTAAAACTTGGTAAGTAATTCATCAATCTTTATACTATACTTACAAAAAATAGTAATAAATGTTTGTATGATTAACAAACATATCTATGTGTTCGTAAAATAATTATGTCTGTAAGTTGATTCTATCGAATGTTGATGTTTACAATTCCTAGAACTAATGCGATAGTTGCAGACTTCAATTGTTGCGTCGCTAGTAATAGATTTCATAAGAATTAATCCCTCAATATAATAAGTAGACTTAAACTTGGTAGTATTTACAAAAATATGTTGATTATTTTACGCTTTAGTTAACTCTTCTCGCTACTCGTTTATTTTGGTATTCTTTTAAAATTATCTATTAAAAAACTAAAATTTCTATTACCTGCGAGCAAAGGTCAAACGGCCTCTGGTAACTGCAGGGTGCACCGTCAGGAAGATGTCCAAATTTAGAAGGCTCCCCTCCTGCGTAGTCCACACACCACGCTTCGCAGTTTTTTGACTCTGTCCATTAAAACAAACAGATAAGAAACTTGTGATCGCTTGTAGAGAAAAGTCCTTGAACTTAATATCGCGTCGGACATAAAATCTCAATGTTTAAACTCCATTTTTCATCTCATTGCTGTACAGCAAACATAAAGTACACTTGAACGCATACAAAATTACTTCGTCAATCAGCGCTGACCTTTAAATTGAAACCTTTAATGTACATCATATGTTAGAACGAGCTCATTAATTTTTTCTTCGAACCTTCATCGGTTGAGTTACTCAATACAGTATCATGTTCGTGAGCTGTCAGTCTTCGTTGGTACAGTCGGGTGCAACAAGTTGGTACGGTGTAGCATAAATAGTTGGTACAGTGGTGTGAAAAAACTTGGTACAGTCAAGTGCATTGATGCATTACCATCTGCATGCACATGGGGTATGAGGTGGCTGGCTTGGCGCACGCACATGTCAGCGCGGATGTCCCGCGTGGCCGCACACGCAGATCCCTTCCAGCACACCGATACTTGCGAGCCGGCGCCCTCGCAAGAACTCTCAGAACCAGCCCTGTAATTTAAATTACTTATTTCCCTCTTCCACTAAGCTGATGTAAGATTTGAAGATCACCAGTGGAAATAGTACATTACAATGCTTATCATGGCTAGTCCAGGTAGTGGAAAATATATGTTATAACATACGTTTTGTATCAAATAAAAAAAGAAACATTCTTGAAAATGCATATGAAATGTAATGTTATATAATATCTTTCCTCTATGTACAGTGGCTTGTAAAAGTAATTTAGAGGTAATCGTTTGTGAAGACAAGCCAATCCATCCGTATCCAGTCATGTCGCTTATTTGTTGTACGCCCGTGTTTACAGATTGAAGCCGATTTGATGGATGGAGCGAGTAAGAGCTTTACTGAGCTCTACTTGCTTTAGTTGCAAAAAACCTCTATTATTTCATTTTACATTAGATAGTTTCACAAACATTTAAATTAAAGCTATGCAAGCTTGTCATATATCTTAAGTATGATGATTTAAATTGTTTCTTCAAAATTTCCATGTAACAAAAGTTTGAAAGCATATCACGCAAACGTTTCAGTATGTCATATTAAATACTTGCGTTACAATATCAAATACAGGAAAAACTTTTGATTATAGAGTATAAATTCTTTTGTTAGTATTCTTTGGACACAAACTATCTTTGGCGTCTTCTGAACATGTAGGAAAGTAACATCACAATCCAGTACTTTAGGAACGTATAGGGAACAAACATACAAACATTGATTTTTATTTACTACTTGCTTACCCTTTGTACCGACAACGTCGTGTGCGTGTCCGTATGCCGTAGCCGCAGTCAGCGCCGCACTCGCTCCACGCCCCCCACTCTCCCCATTCCGCAGTACCCGGACCTTCTCCTTCGTGCACCTTGCCTTCGCCCCCATGACCCGGCATCAGCTCGCATACATGGTCCACGCACCACTGTAGAATTATTAACTACATGAATATCTTAATAGAGCATACTGCATCCAATAAGCAGATCCTCTGGTTATTAAGTTATATTAGACGACCCGTTGCGTTTGCTCCCTTCTACTTCCACTTAATGCTTGTCTTCTATGGTCGTGGTATTGTACTGGGCGAGCCAGCTGTGGAACAGATGTTGTTGTTCCTAGCGTCTACCACTGTTAATGTTGCGTTGCTTTTGTTTGTTTTCTTAGATAACTGTGATTTACATTTTTAAGAGGTAAATAAAATGAATCGTGTAAATATTCATTTATTAACCCACATTTTACTACAGAAAATCGTTACGAGAAAACCAGTACTTTGAAGAAATATTGTATAGGCTTATTTTCAAGTAAAAATATTTAAGATGGAAAAAAAATTGCAGATTTAAAAATTTTATCCTTATACTAACAGTTTTTATTTTTTATTTTCCTCTTCATGTTATTCTCTACAATGCACACAATCCTATAAAAACATAATCCATCAATGGATTTATGAAATATTTATATCCATTGGGTGGTCATAAAAGGAGGTCCGTTGTTTTGCGAGGCGTATAAAGCGATATTACATTTCTCCGTGAATTGGTAACCCTACACCTTCAAAGTGCAGCGCCCTCTAGCACGGGATGTTGGTCAATGGACGGCGTATATGTGCACGTAATACTAAAGGGCTTATTGGTATCACATATTCCAGCCCTGACTTCCTGTGCTTTAAAAAAAATAACCATAAACAACTTACACAATGGCAATACAATTTGCAATATTCTTTACAAATAGTAAATATCTTTCAATTCTACCTGAATTGTGCTCGATAGGTAATTTATTTAAGCTAGCATTTGACAAGTCCAAAAAAACAAACGTTTTTGTGCATAAAAATTCTATTCCAAATTCAAAATTAAAATATTGTAAGTACTAATAATCTAGGACCACTGATCTTTATAAATGGATAGGCGATTGCTTGGAAATTATTGCTTTTACTGCGTTCCGATTCAAACGCACCTGTTGATGTTAAGTCACATTAAATTCTATCTATATTATGAATCCACACCACCGCTACAATCACGATCATCAGCGACAAAGTGACGATAGTCAAATTCCCACAATATAATACATCGTACAGCCAGTCCTTTTATTGAGGTCAGTGCATAGTATTGAATCATATTTCTGTACCCAGAATATCTCACACGTGTATTAAGCAAATCAATTCTTATTTCAAGCTCGAAATGCATTCAAAAAGGGTTTCAATGAATTTATGCGGACGCACGAACGCGCGGCGTGTACAAATGGTACGTTGGTAGAATCCATACTGACCATCATATCTGCATTATTACGTTGGAATACATTTTTGCAGTGCACTGAGTACTGAGCACTTAGTATACACGCGCTTTCTAGGGTCGTGATGCAAGCGTGGATCGTGAAGCATTAATTAAATCCACATTGCACGCTACTATCTCTGTTTTATGGTACATACTTTGTAACGTGTACTTTTTTAATTTTGAGATAATATTCATCAAAGTATCGACATCAAAATTGTATTTTACGTATGAATATTAAAATACATATTAATTTCTAGGTTAGAAAGATTTGTTAGGTCGGTAAAATCCGGCTCAAACGATCTCTATGAAATTTAACATAGATGTAGAACATAATCTGAAAGCACACATAGGTTGCAATTATTTTTATTTTATGTCGTGCAGATGAAATCGCGGGCAACAGCTAGTATTTTAATATTATATTACATCACTGTTGCGTTTTATAACACTTGTTATCAACGGATGCAATTTTACGATGTGATTGCATTGAACCATATTTATGAAGACTAACAGAGCTTTTAGACATCTGTTTTCAAACACTTAGGCGTCTGTAACATGCAATGTATGTCTTTCAAACTGCAAATATGATATTGCATTTAGTAACACGTGTTTGTTAATCAAATAATCTTTTTAACGTATAACAAACACCCAAATGATCCTACGGAATAGAGACGCAAGATCGTGGAGGGCCTTATGAATCTTTAAAGTCCCGTAAAGCCCTTGCGTCCATGACCATAGTGTTTTGTAAATAACTAAAAATTAAAAAAAAAATCTAACTCAATATTGTAATTTAGTATAAGGAATGTGTGCGAAAGAGTACGGACTAAGAGTCTGTAGATTCCATTTGTAATAATAACAAAGGGAATCAAACGACATTAAAATTTTACGTATTATTAAAAATTCTTTAGTTATAACCCTAATAAATTAAGAAAGGATATAGTTATTTTTGTTTTGAAATAACTTAAGAGCACTATTAAATTAAAAAGATAATAATATGTAATATCAAAACAAATTGATGTAAACATACCCGATATTTGCTAATTTCAGATCGCGATTTAATGTGTTGTGTGTTTCCATTGCTCGTCATCTCAATTTTTTAATGGAATAAGAGTTATAACAACTTGTTTTCGTACAAATATTTTGAGCAGTTGATAGCAAAGTACACTCAGCCTCTTCAAGGTTTATCAAATGATAAAGCAAATGTTTGTAGTCAACAAACCAAGGCGAAATATCTTTAAGTTATTTGCCAACCGATAGCCATATCAGGACTAAGTGTACTGTGTGATAATCATAGTAGAAAAACCAGTCCCAAGAATACAACTTGTATTGATGAACTTACTTCTAAGTATATCGTTTATAATCAGTTAGTTTTTTATTAACTCAACCTATAATACGTTCAACTTGTCTGGGAAAATGTTGGGCCATGCCTTAAACGTACAAATAAAGCAGTTTACAGTACTGGTTGTAATACAGCTCTAAGGTTCAAAGAATAATAAAATACCTCCATTTATAGATACCAAGGAGTTTTTATTAAATTATCGGTATTTAATATCATATTGCAATAGGACAAATAATATGTCTGTATGCAAGTTAAAAGAAATTGTGTCTAAAATAATAACTAAAATTTTTTTCGTGCAACATTTTTAAATGCCAAAGTACTCTGACTCCATATTGAATCCGAGCGCAAAAATGTCTCCATTTCATACGTCAGAACTAAGTGGTTGGATTTATGAACGGCACGTACGAACGCGTACTAACCTCGGTGAAAAGAGAACACATAATATAACAGTCCAGGAGCATTAACTTTGCATTTTTGTACAATATATCAGATTGATATGGATACAGTATTCTGTTATTCAGAATAATTTTATATTTGTAGAAGAAATAAAAAGAGTTTCTTTGACATAATGTAACAGTAATTTTTACAACTGGCCACCTACCTATCGCTAACTCTATTTGGAAAGAATCAATTAAAATGATATACATTATATTTTATAAACAAATTAAAACATTTGTATATGATTACAAATTAAATATTTAATTTAAAGCCAAAAAATGTGTATTATTATTTATATTAACATGTTTCTACATATTCTGGTCCATTACTGTTGCACTTACCCTATTAGTGCCGCATCGAGTGCCCTCTAGCGGGGGCGCGCGCTTGGAGCGGCAGACATGCGGTACGGAGCGATGTGCACACCATAGTTTGGCACACACCGACCGCATCTTTATGGACTTGCACACAGAGAACCTGACAACAAACAGAACTGTCAAATTTCATCTTGTCAAATGTCGCAATGAGAGTCTTCGATTTGTTCCCACATGCGCTAATTTCGTTATTGTTTCATTGATTGTCAATAGCAAATCTTCGGTTTTGAATCTGGCATGATGCTTGATATCCATGAGATTAATGTTTAAGCGTCTTTTGGGTTTACTTTTCATGCGTGATATATTTTTATTTAAAGAAGAAGGCATATTACGAAATTCACGAGTAATTATATTCTTTATGTAGAAGACAATAGTATTAAGCAAACGTAAAAGCAATTATGTTCAATTATTTCAACTGAGCCATCCCATACCGCAGATAACAATCTAAGGTCCTTTGTTCAAGATAATTAGCCTCAAATTATAGTTTCGAATTGGGCGCAGCCCGAATTCCTGTGACTCATACGCTACAAACAATTGACTCAACTTCCGTACATAGGTGTTTAATGGTGTTCCTTTTATATACACATATGACATGCTGAGCTCAGTCGGCCAAGGTCTCATAGGTCTTTTCTGTACAATTTAGAGCTAGAAACAAATAAGGACTTATGAATTTGTACTAATGATACATCGTACTTCTATGTTTTATATTTTAGTATTCTTTTCGTCTTTAATCGTCAGTTAAAACACATTTCGTTATCTTTTGAAACTCTTCTTTATACTTATGTTCCCCTTTAAGCATACTTTTTTATTATTTTAGCATTTTGTAATTTTAAATGTGCCGTAAAGATTCGGATGGAATATATTAATAACTATAAATTGTCTATGAATATTTCGAGTAGTTTAAACAACAAATTTAATATAGTCTCATGGTTATACCACTAAAATATCCTTGTAATTTGGCTTGTAAGAAATCTATTTAATGAAGTCACTATTTGCTAGTTAATACCTATTTCCACTTATAAGAAGATGCGCGCGATCTGCCGCGTTCAATCGCAATTTACATAGAAATTCTTGTTTTATTACTGGCGCGACCACGACTGCTATAAGCATGTTAGCTAAATTATGCAGTGTTACGCAGCTAAGCACCCAGTGTAAATAGACACTTATAATAAAGATCGGCCATTTACTATGGTATTATATGAGAATAACTTGCTATTTGTCAGTTTTTATTAATATTAGTTTCAACAAATGTGTTCGCTTCGCTCGATTTAACAAATAACGTGTGAGTCATGTTCTACGCTTCGTTGAAAACTTAACTATGCCACTCAAGTTCTTTATTATTTCCTTGTTGATGTCACACGAATAGATAAATCACATTTTTATTATATACTACCAATGTCTTTGACTTTGTCCGCGTGAAATACTGTCTTTGGGTAGCATTTTCATTCACCTTTTCAACCCTTCTTTCGTGTTAAAAAGGCCTTATACTATCTGTGTACCAAATTTCATTTAAATCGGTTGAGTAGTTTTTGCGTGAAAGAAGGACAGACAGAGTTACTTTCACATTTATAATATTAGTAAGGAATAGGCTATAGTATCGTCTGGCTTAAAATATACTTATTACTCAATTAGCAATAACTTGCGATATTTGCATGGACATAAGTTATATTCTTTAAAAGATTATTCAGATTTTTGTTCATCGGGGAACTCTTGTTTTTGAGCACCCAGTAATGGTACGGCAATAAAAATACTGCAATAATCTAGATGGTCAGCTTCTAATGTGGACCTTAAATGTCTCATCTACCTAACTGACAATATCATAGCTAGACCAAAATTAAATACAGGCTACAGTAGTAAAAAAAAGTTACAATTAGCAATATTCTTTTAAATAAAGATTTACTCATATCTGATTAAGTATATTTTTTCTACATTTTTATAGGTAATATCTATTGTGAGGATTTATAAGAAAAAGTCAATTTTCCTCTAGTAATAATAAAAGTAACTATTCGCTCGGCTGACGAGTGCCCGCGAATTTCATTATACGTAAATGGATTATCGGAGAAATCTCTGCTCCAGCTGTCGCCTCGCAACAGGCCCTGTATTTGGCAACTCTTATTGAGACGGACAAGTCGACATGTTGTAGCGAGCCAATTACTAGCGTGTTTACCCTTATTCTGGTTTCTTAATATTGTTGAATTTTATGTTAGTACTAAAAAAATCGTACTTTATTAAATTATTTATTTAACTGCGGGTTATAAATTAATTAAATTCATTGGGACGTGACCTTATATGACCTTGAATATCTAAAAATGCTTACATAAAGATAGAAGTAATGTAACATTGACCTTTCGATCTGCTTATGGATAAAAAATAGCCATCGAAGTATATAATGTGAAGCTATGTATTCAGTCAGTAAATAAATCATTATTTTTGACTGACGAAATGCAACTAAATTCTAGCTAAAATGATAAATAATTGGAAATAACCTAATTTCATAACATCAGCAGGAAACAACGTATCAATATTTATGATAAGCATTGCCCGCTGTGCAGGAGAAATGCATGAAGCACTAATTTTAGAAATCGCATCCTAGAATTATGTACAATGTCTAATGTTTTATTTATTTCGTCACTAAATATTTGGCTGTTCAAATCAAAATAAACACAATGTTACTATTCCTTGAATAAAGAACTATTTGAGATATTTTATGTTACGAAAAAGAAAATCTGTTTGTTTCTGTTTAACGCGCTAACTACTTAATCCATTTTAAAATATCTTCTAGCATTTTGATGGTTGGTAAGTTGGGCTTATAACGAAAATTCTTCGTGTTATGTTTAATTTTTTACCCCAGGGAAACCTGGGTAGTGTGGTCAGGTTGATGTCCTGGCTACTTACCCTTCACCGAATTCAGTCCGGCACTGCTCGTCCATTGTAAAGTGAAAGTTGGCAAGTTCTTTGGCACCTCCGAGTTCCACACCTTCGTCCTGACTTCGCTCGTGTAAGCACCACCACTTCCTGGACCAAACAATAATGTCGTTCAACTAAACATATATGAAGTAAGTTATATCACAAGGTGGCAAACGAACGAGCGGCCACCTGAAATCGCTGAAATAGCGAAGTGACCGTTGCCCATAGACATACGCAATTGCATATGCGTTGCCTACCTTTAATCGACGGAGGTGAGGATGCACAGAAAGAAGATATTTTCCCTTTCCATGCATCGTCTCATCCAGAAAGTCCACTTTTAGTTCCCATCCTTTCCTTATAAGGAAAAGGGTGGGAAGGGAAAGATAACTAAATTAGGCCTCCGGGACGCACACTCATCAGACGAAACGCGGAATAGCTTCCACTTGACGCCTGTCTTCTGTGTGGTCGTGGTACTTCACCAGGCGAGACGAGCCAATTCGTTCGGGATTGTCATTATATAAGATGGACAAAGCAAGTTCATTATCTATTCGACTTCTTGGTCATAACCGTAATTCCATTGTAACTTGTAGTAAACAATACCTTAATGTTCTAACATAGGATATATTTTCCCTTACATTAGATGCCCAATGGCTATCATGTCTAGTGTAATGTAATGCTTACTTTGACTTCTCGTGGAACTGTTCCTTGGAGCACGAGGACCATGAAAAGTGATGCATCGTGGCGAGGACTGTGGGAGCCATCACCGAACCCCTCTCTGAATCCGACTGGCATTGCCCTTCACCATCGTGGGTTAGACCCAAGCTAAGAACCAAAGATATATACTGATAATAGCATTTAACCCGCAGTTCCACTATGCTATATTTAAGCGGTTCGTGCTATTTCCACAAGCATAATCGTGATTGACATAGAAGTAATTAGCCCTCAGGTATAGTCACATTCAAACATCATAACAAAATAATTAAAAACATAGTCTTGTCTTTATTAAGCCTTTAATACTACAAGGTTGATTTCAAGCTTCGTAAAGACTTCCAACTTAAATTAAAAGATCAATTATCTTTTACTTTACTAATTTTGATTTTACTAAATTCGACCTTTTCGTCACTAATTTAAGATACATTTTTATTTAGCATCACCTATTCTCGTCCAAAATTTCTCATGGGTATTAAAGATATTAATTCTCGCTATGTGATATCTTGACTCCATGACGCATGACACCATTATCTTTCATACTAAATATGACGAGCGCAAAGTCCGTGCGGTGCGGTCGCTTTGAAAATTATCGGATACATAACAACCGAAAACTTAGTAATAAGTTCCACAACCCTCTCATATAAAACCTTTTTTTACTAAACAATCTGTTTAAAAAAAAATATAGTAACATTCTTACATATCGGACAAAAAATATTTTGGTTACTTTTAAGCTTTAAAATCAATCAATTTTTTTTTAATTCCAAACAAAAAAAGCGATATTCGTTAGACAAAACCAATTTATAAAATTTATCCTTTATAATATTTAAATCATTCAATTAAACAAATAAATGGTATTCAGCTAAAATCTAACCTAAACGAAGATCAAATTTCCCTTAGTAAGATTTAGGAATCTGTTCAAATGAAATTTGAATCGTCACTAAACGAGGGAATAGCCTTAATTAAGTTTAAAATAAATCCATCCAGCTTAAAGTGAGGGACGTTCCCGAAACAAAGTTCTCGCAAATTCAAATCTGTTTGTCGAATCCGATTTGTATTTTCATTAACTCTATAAGGATTAGAAGGTACTAGAATAATTAAGTAATTTCAAAATACAAAACCTTAGTCAAGAGCGTCGGTGGCTCAAGGGTCAAGCACTAGACTTGCAATCTGCAGGTCCTGGGTTCGAATCCCGCCATGTACCAATGTGTTTATCGATTTCCTATTTACATATGTACATTTATCCGACGTTCTTACGGCGAAGGAAAACATCGTGATGCAACCTGCACATATCTGAGAAGAAATTCAAAGATATGTGTGAAGTCAACCAACCCGCACTCGGCCAGCGTGGTTGACTATGGCCTAATCACCCTTAATTTAGGGTAGGATCCGAGCCCCTCGGTGGGGACGTATAGTGAGCTGATGATGATGAAAACCTTAGTTATCAATACCTTTTCCACCTACGACTACCTAAACCTTTTTCATCTATACATCTATTACAAAACAGTATTGTTGAGTTTTAAAAATCACTATAATTTAAACAAATTATTTTCTTTATTTTATTGATTAAAAAATATTATTTTAAGGCAAACATAAATGTAACATATATATGAGACTGAAAAAATAATCTACATGATTCCATAAAATTGTACATTACTCATTAGACGTTTATAACCGTGAGGTCGTCATACTTTGTTTTCCTTAACCGATAAACTAACCACATACACTCGTTAAACTGATCAATGAAGTTTAATATAGAATTTGGCAAACATATTTTAAAATAAAATAAAATAAACAAACAAAAATATACGAAATAAATGCAGAATTTGATTCTTAATCGGATAAAACAATCCAATATAAATTCTTGGTTGTCACGAATGGAATGTCTTTGATACTGCATTTAAATTTACATTACAGAGGGCTCCGGTTGCTGAAACAGACGAACAAAAACATATCGACATCCCTCTCATTCTATTTAAAAAAAGCAGAAATAGGAATATGTTTCTGTAAGAGTTTTTGGCCAGTAAAAACTGACAGGTATAGATACCATTTTAGTTCAGCAAATTATAAAACGTCATTGGTGTCCGCGATTTGATTTGGGTAAGACTGAAAGAGTGAATGAATGAGAATTTAAAATTTCTTACAACGATACCTCTTAAATTAAAAAGTTAAAGGAATTAAAAAATATAATTTTAGGATGCGCATAAATCAATTTATACTTTTTTTTCTCAATCCTAAAGAAATGTCTTCATAAACTTTGCCAGCGCAACTGAAACAGATCCCTCTTTGGTTTATCTAAAGCTTATCTTCTTAATCTTTATCACAAACCATAATCTGTGTCAGAGCATTATCGGACAAAGCCCTCAACAATTTCATTACAAATTCTTGTCTACTGGTGATCAACAAACCTAAGATGTACTTATTCTATTATTATATTCGCCATTTAAGATAAATCCTTACGATTTGGAAGACATCCAAGGTCGGAAATATTTCAAGACTTTACAGATTCATATAAAAGCCATGTTATAAAGAGCTTTTAACTCGACATAAAAAATCACAATCATTTGCGATTCGTAGTAAGATTAGAATTAAAATCGATATAATCTTTTGCGTTCTATTATTTAAATCAAAATTTAAATGTTAAGCTGAGTATTCTTGACTTGTAGTATAATGTTATACTCAGAAGTTATTACGACCATAGCTAAAAATTTACTCAGCTTTTTTTTACTTCTGCGTCATGAAACGTCGGGAAACTTCTATGCCTATGCTGCCTTATTTTCGTCCACTAAGCAGTCATATCGAGAAACATACAGCATATGTTTTGCTGTCATCTTCGTTATTGGATTCATATTTGGAAGATCGTGAAATACTTTTCCATATTTAGGGTACAGTTGTAGAAAGGAATTAGGTTACTAACTTCGTTCTTAGCTTTACTCAGATTTGAATTAATTAACTTCGCGTTTATTTCGAAAACAGGTTCTAAAATTAATTCCTTTGATGTATTCTAATGGGTCGTATAAAATTGAGGAAGTGTTAATTAATTTTCAACTTCATAATTCATTAGAGTACATGACCCAATTTATATTTACGTCACAGCGATAGATGTGATCAAAGAATTTGTTTGTACGAGTCTAGAGGGCATTTTATCAGTAGTTTATTATTGGTTTTAGTTTACATTTAGGCTGTTGAGATAAGCTTTACAAACATCGTAATTCATTTGAAGTTTTATTATCCTTGGTCGTTGCTACTATATGTTGTCCTTGAGTAAACATGACCGAGTTTGAACTATAGTAGTTTAAGCAAAATTCTATCATTTATTTAAAAGACGAAACTTAAAATAAAGCTTAAAATTTAAAATAGATCACATGATGATACTTTAATTAAAGGCATCCAGTGAAAGTTTATTTGCAACTTGAGTCGTAATTATTTGATGTTTAAAATGAAGAAAAACATGTAGATGACAATCCACGGCTTAATATAGTGGAACTAAAAATAACACAAAGCTCGTAATTACTACCGAGTCGGGAGCGAGGGGAGGTGCGCGGGAAGCTGGGGTGTAATACGTTTTTGTCCCCGGGGACCCTTGTTTAAGCCGATGACAGATGACCGCAGTGAGAACATATTTACTCAGAGTCACAGCATCCTCGTCAAAAGGTCACGCCGCGGGGTAAACTTGAAATATTATTAGCGCTCAACTAAATGAGAAAAGAAATTATCCGTCTTTCTTTCATGACTTTTATGATTTCTTAAATTATTTATTTCAACTAAGGACATTTTAAATCAAAATAATGAGATGTTTTTACATTACGTTTGATTTGCATTCATTAGAAATTCTTAGTGAAAATAGAGCGGAGTTTGTTGGAAAATATACCTATAGTAAAATAACGCTCAGTCTTTGCAATATCAAAAGTAAACGTCGAGAAATCTTCCAGTGAACCGATAAATTGCTTTCGATCCAAGTCAATAAAACCGTGGCTGATAGTAAACTTGCGTCGGAGAAACGCATCTGCATTACGAAATAACCTCGCGTGTCCACATCGTTCAGCTTTGAATCAATCGTCACAGAAATAACACTAGCCGTTATTCGGAACGTATATTTTTTGCTTCCTCTGATCACCAGCCATCAATCTCCCAGTAATTTCTTCCCTCTTGCATGCAAGCCACACACGTTAGGTGACATGACGGTTTCAACCTCACAGTCATTACCAAGTTTATATAACTCTGTACAATTGAATAACACGTACGAAAGAGTTTGCGTGTATGTTATGCATGTAAGATCAAAATCGTCAAGTCACCTAATGTTTGTTGCCTGCATTATTGATTGCGTAATGACATAATTACATACAGACCGATTTGTGAGAAAATTCATATTAAAAAGTCATCGACTTGAAAGCAAAGCCGTGTAATTTCAGTTCTTTCGAGGCGAAAAGTACCGTTTTAATGTCTTTCTGATTTATTTAATAATCGTAAAAGATTTTTTCTCGTGAACTTCGCTAAATTCGTTGACATCCGAAAATCTGATTTCATTTATTTTTTTGTTTTTGAATATGTGTCACGTTAAAGAAATTTCACAATTTGAAAAAATCACGTTCTTAAAAAAAATCGTCAATAGTACGCCAAGTTGTTCGAACCTCTAGTATCATAAGTCAATAGCTCTTTATTATTTATTAATGCAATTAAATAATTTTATGCCTTGCACAATATACATGATTGCTATGACAATATAATTTATTATATTGAGATTTATGTTGTGCCCATTATTGTTTTAATAAGTTGATTAATGATATGAGTGTCTTTAATAGCTTTATAATGAATGAAATTAATTGATAAGTTTTAACTTTCGACTATAAAAATTTTGTCGTTTGAAAATGTTTTACTTAATTGTCAACATTTTGAGTTTCTGATTCGGAGAAGTTGAGCCTAAACTTCGTAAGTCAGGGCTCAAAATCACGTGAAAAATGAAGAACATGTCCACTAAACTATGTACCTATGAATGCAAAGACGTTTTTTTTTCTAATAGATTTTATGGGCTTTAAAAAGCACAGGATGGGGTAAATTTTCTTAGAGCCAAGAAAATTAAATATTTTATGAATAACTCACAGGTGTCCAAGTTCGTGTGCTATTACAAAAGCACTTGTGAGCCCCTCGTCCCTGTCGATGGCGGCGGATCGCGTGCGGGTGCAGATTCCGCCGACGGAGGCGAAGCCCGAGGGCCCACCCAACGGCGCCCGCGTCAGCCATACAGTCGCGTCCCAACCCGTACTATCTATTTACAAAAAAACAATAAAAATCTACTGCAAAATAATAATCTCCGAGTCGAAATCCTACAGTTCATTTCATAAAAAATAATTTAATTGCAAAATGGTTGGCTCACGTCTTCCAGTAAATTTTTAAGAGTTCTCCGGCTTCATTCTTTGTATTTCAAATTAATAGGATACATACTTAATATTACTAATGTGTCGACAGTGTGAACTCAGTCTATTTATGCACATGTTGTGTTTTTATAAACTCGAAAAAGGCAAAAATAAAACTTTTTTTACTTCATTTTTTTTTTCTAAGAGCCTAATTCACGATGTCCATGTAAGTCCTGAATACGCCAAAATTCGCCAAATAAATCCCAGTCGTCGATGTTTCACAATCTCCAAATAAGTTGTGAAATGCAAAGTATTTTGATACAAAGAATTAAGTGTGACCTTAATTTATTCGTTATTTATCCAGCACATTACTTGGTCATTGTATAACAAATCCTTAATCACACTTTTTTCATAGAGAAAATGAATACAAATATAACAAAATATACGGAAATTATCAAACTGTAAAAATATCTAGAAACTATAAAAATGTCAAATATTTGCATGTAAATTTTTTCGAAAAGGAACTTCGAATAATCTATTGCCTATTTGTGTATTTTACTTAGCCTATGTTGAGGCTTGTCTTTGAATTTTTATTGAACATTATCTGACTTTAAATTAAATGTTAAGCATTTATAAATAAATAACTAACCTGCGGGTAACTTCATAAGATGTCTGTAGTTCCATTTATTTGCACCTTCTAATGACTTTCTCACGTTTCCATATTTTATAATCGGATCTTTTTCTTCGTACATAAACAAATTGTTGATGACGAGAGTTATGTTCGAATTGAGCGACGGGTCATTGAAGATGGCACTGACCTTTAAAGTATTACATAAATATGAGTTATCGGCCGCAGCACTTCGCAAACATCACGCTCCAACCATACTTACAATGTTCATTAGAGCTAAAATGTAATGCTTCACTCGCTCTTGACCGTGAAACTTCAACATCGTATGGTCGGCAACGATAGCCATTTCCAGCCACAGGCCCTTTACGCCTGGAATAAAATAATACAATGCATTTCCATTCACAATTGTGGGGTACCATTAAATCGTATATCACACTGGCACACACACCTGACACCGGCCGGGTCACCGCGCGCAAACCGTGAAAGTCTTGGACGGCATCAGAGTGGTCACTGTTACGCACGTGGACGTGCGGTGAGGGCGGCGAGGGTGGATCGTCGTCGAATTGAAGCTCGAGATCGGCGACCGTGTCACCGGTAAGGTTGTAGGCGGCTGGTGGATCTGACAGCACAACGTCGCGCCGTCGCAGCACGTGCGACTGCTTGCCCTGCGGCCGCGTCGGCTGTAGCACGAACTCCTCGCCGCCTACCTGCAGCAGCCCATACAGCTGCCCGCCACACTCCGTCACCGTCACCGAGGACGTGTCCTCGTACAGCACGCGCCCCGTGTAGAATTGGCACTCGGTGTAGTAAGGAGAGCGGATAGCGCGGTTCTCCTGCAGTTCGAGGTGCCAGCCGAATAGGTGCATATGGTGTATGGAGTGCGCGTGGCGCGTAGCGCGCGCGGGCGCTGTGGGCGAGAGCAGCAGCGGCCGGCTCGGCGGGCGCCAGGCCTGCGCGCCCGTCAGCAGCGTCAGCGCCCACAGCCAGCGCGCCATCGTCCGCGCGCTGCCGCCGGCTCCGCCTCTCTGCCCCTGCGCGTGCGCGAGCCCGTTGCCGCACGCCGTTGCCGCTGCGCTCACGCATCTACGCACATGGCGACCGTCTCGTCGCATGGAAGGTAAACGACTCCGCGCTCCGTAGATTGCATCGAGCCTCATGCCCCACGCCTCATGCGTCACTTAGTAAACAAAGGGCGAGCGCCTGTTTTGTTTTATAATCGCCGCGCGTGTTACACATGCGTAATTAGGTACGTATTTATTTGTATTACAAGTCTAACGTGTCTGCCTTAATAAATATACGTGTACGGCGTCTGGATGTAAAATAACGTGCTACTCTTTGTCGCAATTATCTTTGGTTTTAGAATCACAATTCAAAAAAGTTAATGACTTTAACTTCTCCTATAAGTATAGCGATGGAACGGCGAAGTTTCGCATTCTCTGAAGAATGGCGGTGGCCTTTGTCGGGGCATTTTTTTATCGAAATGAACTCGAGCAGTCGGAATGTGCGGCCGTAAAAATGTGACAGAAACGCGACATCGTATAAAATCTACAATGGTATTAATATCGGCAGACGACGGCAGATACTGCTCTTGTTTCATTACGAGCTATGAAAAAAAAATAATGAGCGACCGGCGGAATGGGAGAGCTCGCTCGGAATGCAATTATGAGCGTGGAATAATAGATATTAAATTTCACGTCGAAATGAACCTGAGCTATGATATCATCATAGTAAGTAAACTCGTACTGGTATGATAGCGGCACGACATGAAGTGGGCTACGCGAGGCGGGTGAGTGACCGCCGACTGCTGACTGCTGACCGCAGCCGTGACGTGCCGCCACCGGGCAAATTATCGATGAAGAGATAACTTTACAATGCAATGAAATCCATGGAGTCATCAATTTGTAGATCACGAAATTCATACAAACAATTAAAATAAATGAGTCATATTTCATAAAAACATTTCTTTATTCCACTGAAGAACATATTAAATGTAATCACGTATAAAACTGTAACATAAAGTCAAGAATAACAACATAATATTAATAATACATTTGAAATGAATCATAGAAAATCAAGTACGATCATTATTTAATTTATAATGTATCATAATAATGACTAAGATGTGAAGAATTACAAAATAATAGAAAGGACGTTCCTTAAACATTGGTTTACATGATACATAAAACCTACACAGGATTTTCTTTATATTATTTTATCATATATACTACTCCATTTTGTTATTATTCTCCGGTAAGTATCCGCGTACAAAAGCTCTTATCTTGTCGCTCATGTGTTTTTATTGTTGCCTACGATACTATTTTTAAATTTCTATCGGTGACTGTTTGAAAATGCACTTTAATTTTTATCCCAGCGCGGCCGCTCTTTCAAGAACATCTGCCGCTATCGTTATATCTTGTTTCGCTTCATTTTATATACAATGCAATGTTCCCCCAAAAACACCTTTAAATAGAGGAATATAAACAAACATTTAACCTGTGTTAATTCATCGAGCAGGGAAATAACGACAGATTTAAAACCATTGGGCTGAATCTTTAAATGAATCACAAATTCGTTTTCTTACTTTATATTTCTACCTATCTTTGTATCAATTCCAACGAATTGTATTAATACTTACGGTTTTTATACTTTTAGCACTTACTACCATCTTTTATCCGCGACTTTAAAGGTAGGCAACGCATATGCTATTACATATGTTTTTGGGCAACGGTCACTTCGCTATTTCAGCGATTTCAGGTAGCCGCTCGCTCGTTTGCCACCTTATGATATAAAAAAAAACATAACGGCAATTAATTGAATGTCTAGTTTTAAACCGGAACAAATTATAAACATAGTAAACTTTTATTTATGTAAATTTTAATGAGCAAAATAAGCATATTATATTAATTATTTAAATTAACCTAACTTTGTTTTAGATACATACTAACCGTCTCGTTGAATGAAACGTGTATCTCTAATCGTTGTTAGATAAAGCGAATTCTCGGTAATCGACACAAGTGGAATATTTGTATAAGATATGCACGTTATTTTATATGACTATACATTTGCATATTCATTAGTTAGCACAAATGAAAGGAAACATAGTAACTGAACTGATATATCTCGTATTACCCGACTGACCGTGGGTTTCTGATACCAAAATATCTGTACAAATATATTGTCATCCCTGTCTTACATTTTTAACAAAACAGAGTTAACAACATGTTTTAAAAGATGATTATAGTCTCAGAAACCCACGTCGACAAAAGTTTTTCGCGTTGTAATTTTATATATGTATGTGCTAGCCGTAGGTCGCTACTCCATCCGCACGTTATTAAAAAAACTTTAAAAGTTACCTATGTTCCAAACTATGTTCTATATTTATGCTAAATTTCAACGAGATCCTTTCAGCCGTTCTGGAGATACCTTTAAACAACCATCTATCCATCCATCTAAACTTTCGCATTTATAATATTAGTAAGATGTATGTGTGATTGCCACCTGTAACTTACACGGCTGGACCAATTTTGACGAGTGAGGTATCATAGTTATAATTTTCCTCAGAATTTTGATGAAGAGTCAAATGTTATCTATAAAAATTATTGACTATAGATTCGTTTTCAACTGAGCGTCCTAGGGCTACAGATCAGTCGGATTTATTGATATTTTTATTATCAACAGAAATCGTAGTTGTTTTTTTGAGGGGCATTGAAATTGTGCTTCAAATGTAAACATTTGGTACTTCCTAATAAAGAGATATATGACGTGTTGTATTAGTCAAGAGTACGGCCTTTAAACAGGCCCTTCTTAGATTCCAGTGCAAGGCTCTTATCAAGGTTCCATCTCCATACATAGCATACATTTGTACGGACATGTTTGCTTTTTAAGTTTATACGAATACTTTACGTTTATTCATCTTAATTATGACTAAAATTAGAATTAATTATCGATTATACCCAGAATCATTTAAAAAAATATATTACGTACGTATTTAGAGCCCTTATCTTACTAATATTATAAATGCGAATGTTTAGATGGATGTTTGTTAAAGTATCCCCAGAACGTCTTCGTAGCTCTCGCTGAAATTTTGGCATAGATGTAAAACATATTCTTGAAGACAACATAGGCTATTCACTTAACTTGACTTAAAGTCCTACTTCCCCGTAGGTGGGAAGAGGGCGTCCACAGTGCGTCGCCAGCTCGCTCAATCTTGCGCTCTGCGTTTGGTCTCTGGCCAACATAAGCGACTAATTAAGTTTCTTTTTATTTCCGCACAGACGGAGTCGCGGGCGACAGCTAGTACTAAATACATTTCTGACAATAGCGATTACGTAGTAATAGTTTAATATCTAATATTTTATACAAATAAAGTTTACGTTAAATAATGACGATAAGCAATATAAAAGCAAATAATCACGTATACGTTAAATTTCACACAAAGAGTTAGAATTCCGTTTGGCACAGACATAGTTCTTTTGTTTGACTACTCTGAGATTCAAGGAAGAAAATTAATAATACAACATTTGCTTAAAACTTGGCAACCGCAACCACGATTGTAATATAAACAAAAATGGTAATGACGCGTTTTCTGCTACTTATTTAAAATGTAGAACACTTACTAGGTGTGAAATTCAATAGAGATATTATTTGTGAATAGCCTTTGATAAAATTTACACGATAACATTTTCGTACCTAAATATTTAGTCCTCGGATCGAATTTCATTAAGCTTTGATCGTGTGTTGTGACACTCGACTTCTCACTTGTATTATACTATGATAATAGAAAAATAATAGAGTTTGTTTAAGTCTTAAAGCTTAGAGTTAAATCAATATGGCTAAAATTAAGATAAGAACAACTAAAGGATCTATCATTTTCCTAGCAAAATATTTTTTTTCGCTCTATGTTATAAATTTTACATCATTTGAGATAAACTTGAAGTATACGTGTTCTATGCCTGTCATTCGCTTAAGTGACCATAGTTAAGAGAGAAGATATTTCTCACTGATTTCTTAGAATAAACAATTTGTATTCTATCTTAGAAGCTATCCTAAAAGACATAGCCTTCGAATGTTTTGTTTAAATGTAAATAAGTTGAGACAATGGCGTTTTAACATGTCAATACGAAAGCCGGCGGCGGCATTTCAGTTAGCTAAAATCATACGTAGTTTGTATGTACGTATATAGAGAACTAGCTGTCACCCGCGACTCTGCCCTCGCGGTATAAAAACTTAATTTGTGCTTTGTGTTCTTCCAGACTGTGTTCTACTTTTATGCGAATTACATAGAGATCCATATAGTCGTTTTGAGATACCTTCAAACTAATATCCTACCATCGATCCATCTAAACATTTGCATTGATAATATTAGTAAGATAAACATAACTAGCTGTCGAAAGAGACTTTGTCGTCGCGGTATTAAAAAAACTTAATTAGTAGTCTATATGTTCTACTATGTTTTACGTGTATGCCAAATTTCATCGAGATCCATACAGCCATTTGGGACATACTTTCAAACCAATATCCATCCATCCATTCATCTAAACATTTGCATTTATAATATTAATAAGATTTTAATTACAAATACTTTGTACTATTAACAATCATAAGTCATACTAACTTAGCTGATTACAAGTTATTTGATCAAAGTAACCATAAAGTTCAAATAACTTAGGTTATGAAATAGCTTTCCTTTGTGATCTAAACACCTGTTCATACTTTAATGGCGGCGAATGCTGAATTCACTGAGAAATGTCTTACCTTTAAATTATAAAGTACGTCTAACTTATGTTACGTATCACTTATATTAAAAATATGTCATAAACATTACAAACTTATAAATATACCAAAGACTTCTCATTAAATTGTAGTTCATGACTACAGATTTCATTATTCTGTATTACACTATATTAAGTATAAAGAAATATTGAGTCTCAAATGTAATGTAAAGGATTTCATATTCATTTTCCAATTGGAGTTAAGTATAAAACAATTTTCCTTCGACCTCTGCAGAATCAAAAGACTATTTACGAGAAAACTGGAGAAGTTTATAAATTAGGATACACTTAAAAATAATAAGGCATTTGAAATTACTTTTTTAATTATTGAAATCTTAATCGAATCAGTGAATTAAAAACAACTTTTTGTGCGTAATCTACAAAAAATTCTTTAATTCTAATTGTATGTTTCATGACTCGTGTTTTGTATGAAGAGGTAGTGCGAACTCTCAGTGAAGCATATGTTAAAACTAGATTAATACCTAATTTATATTATACCAGTGCATCAAAGGAGTGCAACTGGAAATATGTATAACCACACAGCAATCCATACAGTGTATTCCAATGTTGGTTAATATTTTTTCAATAGTAATCCAGTGCTAGATTCGATTACTGGATTGGAATGATATAAACGGGGCATAAATGTGTAAGAAGTGTATAAAATTTATAATTATTCCTGACGAAACCGTAGCAACATGGTCAATGCACTATACGATGTTTTCACCAACTGAAACAAAAGTAATATTTATTTTTTCGACTAATAATAAATGTGAGCATAAAGATGCCATGGTTATTAACTCCAACAGAGTGACATAATGGCAGTTTAATTAGTCCATTAGTGAAGATTTCTTATACCAAATCCTACAGACCTTTTATTGCAGAATAATCTTTGTAACAATTTAACTTCCAGCGGTAGAGAGATTTAATAAATAACGTTACAAAGAAATCGTGTCATTAACACTTCAAACACGTGTTTTTGTACGACGACTCATTTTAATATCCTTACGCTAATGAAAGTGTTGCACGCAAACACAATATTTGCAAAATAATACAAATACGACTCAAGGCTTCGAAAGGTTAACAAAGATGTTAAAATTATTTTTTATACAAATACTTACAAATTAAATAACTTGACTTACACCAGCTACTTAGCATATAAATAATCACTTAACATCGTTATAACTTTATTTACTTAGGTCATAAAAATATAATACTGCATTCAAATAATGTTAAACTGTATGCAGTAATATCATCGTCATCGTCATAACCATCATCATCATCATCATCAACGTACAACATCAATATTCTAGCTAACTTGCAACTCCAATATCTTTCTCAGTATGCAATCTTATTAACATACATTTGCGTAAGACGCTAAAGACAGGTCATACATTCCTCCAGCTGTTAAGACCAGAGGTTTATTTGCTCGGGTGAAGACCAAAAGGAGAGTAGAGCGGACGCCTGGAATGGAGGCTAGGCCACGTTCCCATCCAGAACAGTATACTGAGAATCCAATACCCTCGCTCTGAAACAATTGGATTACTTTTAATTTTACATTCAGTGTTTTTATAGTCACTTGAATAGCCAATAAGTTAAGATTTCTCATACTAAAGTCAAATCCAAGGAATTTATTGGCCTCTTAACATATTTTATGTATTATTATGTATGTATTAAAGTTTTATGTATGTATTAAAGCGTCAATAGCCTAATGGTTAAGGGTACGGATTTCCGATCACGAGGTCGGGGGTTCGAATCCCGCCATTCGACTATTGTCGTAAACCATATCCTAGCACAAGCCTAGAGCATAGATGGAATGGTAAAAGAAGAAAAAAAAATTTCGCCAGAGGTTAAGGTAAAAGGTATAGTAGCTATGTACCTGTATGGATAATTCTTCGCACCATCGGCAAAGAATGTAAAGTACTACCATGTTGTATCCCAGATAGAAAAATGCCATCAATGATTTTGTCAAGTTTACTGAAACCGACTGCAAAGAATAAAGAAATCATTGAACCTTAAAGCATTGTATTAGGCGTGCTTTTGTTTTTCGTCAGTTCATACGCTTCCCAAATAGAATCTCGAGTCTACACTACATTAGGGGTCATTAGGCCTTGGTAAATTGCGCTGATATGAACTGGTTTTAAATTGTTTTACACCGAAAGAACTCTCTGTAGTGGATGGTGGTATTGCAGTTTTGGAGGTGACATTTTTTTTAAATCATAAGGTGGCAAACGAGCGAGCATCCACCTGTAATTGCTGAAATAGCGAAGTGACCGTTGCCCATAGCCATACGCAATTGCATATACGTTGCCTACCTTTAATCGATGGAGGAGAGGATGCACAGAAAGAAGATATCAGTTCCCATGCATCCTCTCATCCGGAAAGTCCACTTCCCATCCTTTCTTTATAAGAAAAAGGGTGAAGCGGGAAAGTGGACTAAATTAGGCCTCCGGGACGCACACTCATCAGACGAAACGCGGAATTGCTTCCACTACACGCCTATCTTCTGTGTGGTCGTGGTATTTCCGGGCGAGCCGGGTCAATTCGTGCAAAGATGTTAAAGCGGGCTCTACCACTGTTAGAACTTGTTAATTCAACGAGAATAGTCTGTTCGTGCTTCTTCTAAAGTCATACGAATACCATGACTCACCATGACAATCTGGTAGCCGATAGCACAGATCAAGACTGTGCTTGTCGCCAGATGTCCCAGCATTGGCCCACTTAAAACCTTTCGTAGATCCAGTGTATTGCTAAAATGGGTGATAATTATAATACAAAAAATATCAAATAAAAATTACATTCGCTTTTGATATTAATGTAAAATGTGTATATGCAGTAAAAACTTACTTTAAAATATATGTATGTTGTTTGATTAAATTCCTTAACCTTTTTGTGATTTTAAATTGAAATCGCTCGTCATTCAACAATTGAGTTTCTGTCATTCCTAAAATTACAACAATTATTCAAAATGCTTAATTAAGTTTTAAAAGAAAATAAAGATAAATGCTATTCATACATTGTCAGTAACGAAAACTTACTAATTTAACATTAGACTATTGTAATTAAAATGAAAAAAATGTAATATAACATCTTGTGAATTATCATGTTACCATATCCTGGTATCTAGTGATTAAAAATAATATAAAAAACTCGAGTGATTTTTTTTATGACAAACAACACATTTGAAATCATTGATATAGTCGACAAATAAAAGTAGAACTTACCTTTAAAGTCTTCAGAACAATCGCTTAATATATTAGTAAAGCAATCCTGTAGCACCGCAAATTGACATAACAATTGCATTAAATACACCTGAATTAGGATGTCGTATACCATGACGAAATACGACACATAAGTAAACATAACCACAACTGTGGTATACACTATTGAATATGATGAAGGGTCGGTGTAAGCAAATGGTAAGTATACGGGAACCATTAAGTTATAATCAATATCGTCCATGAAAGGATATCCATACCTGGAAAATTGTATCAAACGTTTATTACAGATGTGTCACAATATTATGATGTTTAATTTTGAAACTTTCTCTTTCTCTTTCCATCCTTTTACTATAAGGAAGTCAAGTGAATTTGACGGAGAAGGGGACGCACAGTCCTCATCCTATGCCCTATCCTACGTCAATTAAAGTTGGGCAACGCATCTGCAATTGTGGATGTCCATGGGCAGCGATCGCTTTGCTGTAACGGCGAATTTAGGCAGCCGCTTGGTTGTTTGCCAACTTATAGAAAAAAGGTATTTAAAGTAAAATCCAGTAGCTAGATCTAGTTAACTAATATAAGCATTGGTTATATCATTGCTACTTGTTAGCTATGACTTTTTCAACAGTAAATTGACACTATCGAAAAGTTCTGATTAGTAAAGATATTTTACGATCACGTGAGCTTCTGTTCATAATTCAAATATATTGTTTACAAATAATATATTGTTACCAAGCCACTAGTGTACAAGTCCCAAGCTTCAACAGAATCTTTAAATACGTCCTATTTCTCTTTACCCATACGTCAACTATTTTTCTCCTCGCTTCATTAGAAATATCAAAGCTGGGAGATTCCATAGCTGATGCTAATGTTCTGAAGGTTTTGCGGTATTTAATCTGTAAAAAAGAATATTATTCCTTGTTTTCTTTTAGTTGCCTTAACTCAATATCCACGGAACTGCATTCGTATTTTGTTTTATTTCCAATGTTCCATAATAAAGTGTAGAAATCGAATTTTAAATGTCAAAAGAATGTGTGAAATCGTTAAATATTGCGTCATCATTTAATTTCCTTCAACCAAACACGAACGTAAATAAATTAAAAAAATACTCCATCATATAATCACACACATCCTCTTTTAATTTTATTACAACAATTTGATTAATCGGCAAAAGTAACATTTATTGCATTCCCAATCAGAATAACGGCATTGGAACTTCGCAAATTAAGTTGATTCCCCTTCGATAAATTATGCAATTAACATCAATGAAAGGGGCCTTTGTGTTGCTTTGAGGTTCGAACTGAGCGTATGAAGATTGGAGTAACGGTATACCTTGATTGCGTTCACGCAAACGTTATGATCATACTGAGTCTACTATGAGTACTTTAATAGTTATAATAACCACATACAAAACGGTTATTTATCTGTCCCTTAGGGGAGATTCCATTGAAACTTCCTTTAGGGTTAACAACTCAACCGATATTTTCGAACGACAAATGAATTGATATCCTTCTTTTTGAAGTCGACTAAAAATGTGTATTAGGATTCTAGGAGTATCATGGAAGAACATTCCGTTGGGCTACTGTTGATACGTGTAGTTATATTATTTACTCTGTGGTGTTTTCGTCGTAAATGAAAAACATTCTTACCATGTTGCGATATTTAAATAGTGAACTGAACTGAATGAAAGTGGCATTAATGCTGTCAGTCGCCACATCAACACTCCATGTTATGTTGAACATATACCATATCTCTCCGAATATTATAAGCATAATAAATAGCTTTACTATACTGCTATATATAAAGTATCCTACACTATTTTCAACAGTCGACAACCCTGGAAAATGTTATGTTAGTGTTCAAAGGAAGAAATCAATTTTATGAATCAATACGTAGTAATGAACCTAGTGCTAACATAGGTACTTTTAAGTCCTATTTTATTTATTTTTCTATTATTATTATCAATAAAAAATTATCTTTACTCTTCCTTAAGTGTATTTAGCAATTTATTATATAGTTCACTATTGGAGAGAAAAAATAAGTACATAATTTTTTGTTAACTTAGCTATTCAATAACCTTTTTTCAATCTCACATGATGTGAAGGTCTCGTGAAGAACTTACTACAGAAATGATCTTATGAAATAAGGTCTTCTTTTGAGCGTCGGTGGCTCAGAGGTTAAGCACTTGACTTGCAATCTGTAGGTCCTGGCTTCGAATCCCGCCATGTACCAATGTGTTTTTCGATTTCCGATTTACATATGTACATTTATCCGACGTTCTTACGGTAAAGGAAAACATCGTGCAACCTGTACATATCTGAGAAGAAAAACAAAGATATATGTGACGTCAAACATCTGGGCCTGCGTGGATGACTAAGGCCTAGTCACCCTTGATTTAGGGTAGGCTCCGAGCCCCTCTGTGGGGGCGTATAGTGAGCTGATAAGCGAACCTTTTTTATCCATTTCCTACGTAAATTACCTGTGACATAAATGATTCTGTATATAGTTTCGAAAAATCTTGTCTCCAATTTGCCGCTAGAACTTTCTAGAGCCTTATTTCGTGTCATTTTATTCCAGAGTCGGGTGATGTACGTCATTTTGTCGCAAGGGAGCAACTTGTAATGTTTAATTAGCAATCTTTACCTTTAATAAACGGCTACCTATTAATTGTCGAATACAAAGCCTTTAATGATCCGAGGATTAATTGGAGTGCGTGTTTCCATTGCTTTAAGAGCGATTACTTTTACATAGTATTGCAAGCGCAAAACATTTGAGTATGTATTTATTTGGTATAAACAATCTTTCTAATATTATGTTTAGATGGATGGATGGATGGATGGATGGATGGATGTTTGTTTGAAGATATCTCAGACGTTTCTGATTGATGAGTAGATGCTCAACGATTAGCTGTTGCTCAACGGATCTCACTGAAATTTGGTATAGATGTAGAACATAGTCCGGAAGAACACTTAAGGTACTAATTAAGTTTTTTTATACTGCGCGGACGGAGTCGCGGTTGATAACTAGTAAAATATAAGTAAACAAGTTTCCTTAACTTAAACAATACTATAGTTTTATATTTATATTAAAATAATAACTTGTTTATTATAGAAATACTAATGATGTTAGATGTAAAATATTACTCTGCTATTCCTTTATACACGTCCAATTGTTTACTTAAATCACAGTTAGTATTCATTTAATAATTAACGTGAGAAAATGGAAACAAATCGTAACATCACACAGACTTTGTCATTTTCACATTAGCGTTAAGCGTTTAAAATCTAATTTATATGTTCAGTTCAACTAGCATTTATATATCACTTATGATTTTACTTAAGAAATTATTTACAAAAACCAGCCAGACTTAACGCTTGTCAGCTTTTGTCTTTCAAAATAAATAATGATAAATTGATGAAATTAAGGTTAAAAAAGTAAATAAAATCTGCTTTGTACTTCGTATGACTTTTAAATTATAAAATACATTTGAAACTCTAATATCCGATGGCCCGTTTAAGGATAAAGTAATTTTATTGTAATTAGCGCATTTCCACTCACTGTCACACTCAGAGATTGGTTAATCAAGCTGAGAGAATTGTTAATTAAACCTTCTCTTAGTGTAAGGCACCCTTAGTAATGACTTAATAAGTCTGAGTACGGTTAGATGGCTTTCATATTTGCAAACTAAACGAATGCGTCCGGTTACGAAAGTGTTTATTCTTAGAAAAGTCAAACGCGAGGGAGCGTGTGTCATACAAGCCCCTTTCGTAATTAGCCGACATGTGGCCGGATCAATTTATATTTGCTGTACTGCAATTGTACATTCTTAGGTTACACGTTACTGTATAGTCGAATTCAATTAAAAAGAGGTTATATATTTACACATGTCACTGGCTGAAAATGGTATTATTGGTTTATGGATTTTTTGAGCAAAGTTTCAGTGTTGATACAAACATGTCTGTTTTTAATTAGTCTATGATTACAGCCTTATAAAGTTATAAAGGTAATTTTGTTTAGACACGTGTGTTCTAATTTCTAATTTCGTTGAATTCGACTATAAACTAGAACATTATTTAATGATTTCCAAATGTGTTAATGTACACAGAAAAACTATCTTCAATTTTAAACAACAAGAGTTAGAGTTTGTGTAGCTTTTGAACCCCGTAAACGAATATGCGATCCACATTTTCTCTATAAAAACTAAATTAAATAGTAACTACAGTTAGGAAGAAATCCGAAAATGAGTCAGTGTATTGACTCAACACTAGCCTTATTAAAATGTCGACGTTTATATCCCCTCACTATTCATTCTGACATTGGACTTTGTAACGAAAGCACGTCATTCGCGCCAAAGGATTCTTATTAATATTGTTTAAAAGTAGTAAAATGCTGTAATAAGTAATAAAAGTTTTGTTCATAAACTCGATGAATCTTATACTTTCCAACATAATTAAGGCACTTGGAAAAACACGTTAATATTAGGTTGATTGCCCGTAAGAACTTTGCCTTTACGCTTTATAGAGACAAATTGTTAGGGAATTATTTAATTTGTTGCGTTTAACACAATTTACTATTTATGGTTAACAGTTTAATCTCGAACAGATGTTTGTAGAATGTTTTGTTGTTTAAAATAGTTGTCAATATTATATTTTCTTATTTAAAAATAACAGGATTTCTATACTTGATCTCAATCATCTCTGGTTAGAATATCCAGGTCTTTTTGCACAAACTATCGCCCGCGATTCCGTCTACGCCCAATTAAAAAAATGCTTAATTAATAACCTTTATGTTCTTCCCAAATATGCTCTACATCTATGCTAAATTTAATCGAGATCCGTTCAGTCGTTTTGGAAATACTTCTAACAAACATCCATGCATCTATCTTAACATTCGCATTTATAATATAACTAAGAAGTAAGATGATATATTTATAAATGTCACAATGTTAACATTATATTTAGCACTTGGTCATGAATCGTGGTTTGTTAAAAATGTTTAGAATATCATGTCAAGGTCACGTTTACCACATGTAAGGCATTACACCAGTCACATTTATGTCACAGTCATAGTTTGCTCAAGGTTTTATGACGTAAAAAAGCTAAATATGGTCTTACTAACATATACAGGATGTTACATTTTCATCCTGTATTCTAGTCCATATCATCATCATCAGCTCACTACTTGTCCCCACCGAGGGGCTCGGAGCCTAACCTAAGTTAAGGGTGATTAGGCCATAGTCAACCACGCTGGCCAAGTGCTGGTTGGTTGACTTCACACATATCTTTGAATTTCTTCTCAGATATGTGCAGGTTGCATCACGATGTTTTCCTTCACCGTAAGAACGTCGGATAAATGTACATATGTAAATCGGAAATGCCGTTCATGCCGCGCGGACGGAGTCGCGGGCGACAGCTAGTAATATTTAATGATTTGTTGCTTCCTATGTTATATTATAATAGAATACATTTGTTCATACCGGTTTTAACAGACAAAACTAACTTTATGAAGCAACTTGAAAACAATGCTTGCTAGTGACAAGTTCCAGCATATGGCAAGGTAAGATGAAACACTAAGTGCTTTAAGTTTGTTACAGCTGCTTCGTGCTTCGTAACTTGAGCGCAAAAGTTAAACAACAATACCTCACTAACTTATGTTCAATTAGCAAATGGAAAAGGTATTTATTTACGTAGTAACATGATTAAAATGAATAATGCAAAATATAGAATATCTCAAGGAAAAATTAAGCATTCAAAATATTAAATAAGTATAATATAAAAACGTGTCACCTTTCAGAATCATTTTTTTTAATATTAGCAGATTTTTCTTTAGTTATTAATATGTCATACAATTTCAACTAAGTTCCAGGCTTGTGCTAGTATATGGTTTACGACAATAGTCGAATGGCAGGATTCGAACTCTCGATCTCGTGATCGGAAATCCGTATCTTTAACCATTGGGTTGTGGCGCTTCAGTTTTAGGACTATATTAGATTTTAAGCATGCGCCATCTCAAAGGCCGGCAACTCATCTGATCCTCTGGTATGATTTCCATAGGCGTCGTTGAACACCTCGGTGTTCCCGCTGCTCGTTTGCCCTCTTCTGTTATAAAAAAAAAAAAAAATTAACAAATATCGAATTTGAATTACTTGTTACAAGGCTAGGTCTTTTATCACTTTGTATCAAATTCTCTTTATAGTCCGTAAATGAATGTATTTAAGTAGCGGCCTAACATAATATCTTCCTCGCCATAAAGTCGTTGCTATTAAAGAACCCAAATTTTATAGTACGTAATAAAACGCCAAGGCAGCTTTTGACTTTCTAGAAAATAACCATAAAATAGAACTTAAAATGATCTAATTTAGATAGATGTAAAGATACATTTAATTCTTGTCACTTCACAAATAATGCCAAATAAAATTAAAAAGCTATCGTTATTTATTTATATTTTTAATTTTAACAAATACAAAAAAAAATATTACTACTATAACACACCAGCTATTGCCTGGGACTCCGTCCTCGCGGTATTAAAAAAACTTAATTATGTTATCTTCATGACTATATTCTACATCTATACCGAATTACAGCGAGATTCATGCAGCTGTTCTGGAGATATCTTTAAACAAACATCCAACCATTCATCCATCTAAACATTCGTATTTATAATATTAGTAAGCCTGCTTAAAACACATTATAATATTTGTAGATTTATGTAAATTTAATATTTCTTGTACAAGTAAGCCTTATGCTTGTGCTAGGATATGGTTTACGACAATAGTTAAATTGCGGAATTCGAACTCTCGACCTCGTGATTGGAAATCCGTACCCTTAACCATTACGCTATTGACGCTTAAAAATAAATTTTCATTTTCATTTAAATCATTGTTTTCTTACATCATTGAAATATTTCCACATACGTCAAAGGGAAATAGTAAAATGTAAAGAAAGGTAGTGACGCATTAATCTTGAAAGCGAAGCAAAACAGTCAGCATGCTGTAGGATGTTTTCATCAACTGCAAACAAAATAATAAATAACCATCAATTTTACTTAAATATTAAATACCAAGTAGCATCTTCAAAAATCTAACATTTCAAATTTTTTTACAAAGTATATATTAATTAAAATGTTATGACATTAAGCTTCACAAAATCATTAGTGGTTTGTTTTTGAGACCAAAATCTCTGTATTAAACTTATCGTCAAAGATTTTGGTCTCCGAAACTCACAATACGCGTACATATCGAAATGTGGTAACCGTGAATCAATGTCTGCACATATTGAAATAACCATGCCATTCCTCTCATTGAACAATTGAAATTGTTAAACTTAACATGTCATTTATAAACGTCGATCTGTTTCAATTCCAACTAATTTTAATCACGTTAATGTTTTTAATGGAGCGTCGGTGGCTCAGGGGTCATGCACTTGACTTGCAATCTGCAGGTCCTGGGTTCGAATCCCGCCATGTACCAAAGTGTTTTTCGATTTCCGATTTACATATGTACATTTATCCGAAGTTCTTACGGTGAAGGAAAACATCGTGATGCAACCTGCACATATCTGAGAAGAAATTCAAAGATATGTGTGAAGTCAACCAACCGGCACTTGGCCAGCGTGGTTGACTATGGCCTAATCACCCTTAACTTAGGGTAGGCTCTGAGCCCCTCGGTGGGGACGTATACTGAGCTGATGATGACTAATGTTTTTACCGTAGTGAATGTGACAAGTGACAAATCAAAGAATCCACCAGCTGACAACGCGAGCGGCTTTTGAGCGCGCGCAATGATGAACATAATCCTCGGACGAACTCCTCGCAAAAGCGCGACGCCGCACTCCCAGTTGGAACAATATACTGAATTACTTATGTTCTCACTCTAGAAATTTTAAAGCTATAGGTTATATTCATGTAAAAAAAGTGAGTGACATTTTAACAATTTCACAAAATTATTAAAATCACAGTTACTTTGTAAACATTTTTAAAATGTAGTTTTTTAAGTTTAAATATTTATTTTTATATTATTTTGTTTATTTTGTGGTCTGTGGGACGTGGTCCTGGTAATCCATCGCACAAAGTGCCACCCTAGTTTGGACACCAGTCCGCCGCCCATAGGGGAAAAGCAAAGAAGTTTTTTTGTTCTGTTCTGTTCTCTTCTGTTTTTTTTTTTTACACAGAAGAGTACATTGCGCATTTAACATTCTACAAGTGCGATCTTTATAGAAAATATTTACTAAAGGACAGTCAATGTACAAGATCAATCAAAATCAAAACAAATTGATGTTAAATTACCAAGTTGTATCATTCAGACTCGAAATTACATCTTTAACAAGCTTGTATTGAATATCCATCGTGAAAATTGGGTTGAATGTGGATTTTCGTATTAATTAAAAAGGGTCAAAGGCGCGAGGGTTACGATCAAAATAAAACATCTGACCTGGATTTTAATTTCATCGCACCATCGGCAGAATAAAAACAATTCGAACACGTTGTAACCCAAATACAGGAGGCTTGCCAAAAATTTTGTAATACTAATTTTCACGGTCTGAAATTGATAACATATTAATTTACAAAAGCTTTTATACTAATGGATAAGTTTGTTCCAATATTATTTATGGATCGTATAATATTTCAAGATCGAATTAAAATCACCGACATCGTATATATTTATCGAACTCTTTGGGAAAACTGACCACGACGAGGAAATCGAGTCTGAATCATGAACTAAAAAACGAAGTCAACGAAGTCTGCAATGTTGTGACTAAGGGATTTCTAAAAGATTATTTTAAGCTCTTAAAACCCGACCATACCCGTTAAACCTACTATTTCAAACAGTATCTCAGTAGTCAAGAGTAGGAGAAACTATTAGTATTTTCTTATATGGCGGCCCAAGGTCACCGGTGAACTGCGCAGTGCCCTCCGATTCTCGCCCGTCCCATCACACCTACAATTGTGTTCTGTGCAGCGACTCTGGGGAACTTAGGAGCCGCCAAGATATCTGAATACCACTATACTAAAACTGGAATTTTGAAGCATACGTACCAATGCAACTTGATATCCAGCAAGACAGATTAGCATACCGCTAGAGGTAAGTTGACACAGCATAGGCAAGCTTAATGTATTCCTCAGCTTCATTGAATTCCTTTAACAAGAACATTTATGTATCGAAGATTCTCTATTGTTATTCTCTAAGTATGTCTTCGTATTTGTTTGGCACAAATTGAACCAAATATAAATTGTTGTATTAAATATAAGTTAAATCAAAATTATGTTAAGTTAAATTAAGTATACTGTAAACTTACATTAAAATAAATTTGTGCTGGTCTATAAGATTGTCAAATCTCTTTAAGTATTTCGTCTTGAATTTGTTATTTAAATTTAACTTTTTGTATCCAAGACCTGGAATATGAGACAAATATGTAAGCCGTTTCCTTTCTTCAACTTTTATTTGTAACTTTGAGATATTCGAAGCCTACCCTAAGTTAGGGGTGGCAACCACGCAGGCCCACTGCGGGTTGGTTGACTTCATACATATCTTTGAATCGCTTCTCTGATATGTGAAGCTTGCATCACGATATTTTCCATCACAAAAACACGCTTATTTTCAATTTACAATAACATTAAAAACTTACTTTAAGCTACATTACCTTTGTATGAACAATCAGTGACAATGTTCTCGAAACAATTCGCTAGTACAGCGTACTGGCAAATAAGATGTATCAGATGTGCTTGCAGTATTATATCGTTTACCATAACGAATAATCCTATTTCATTGAAAGCTAGAACCGTTGCGAGGTAGGTTGGGGGATATAATGTAGGATTGCGGAAATCATAGGGTAGTCGCATTGTTACAACTAAATTATATTCTATATCGTCCACCAAAGGATACACATACCTGGAACATACACAACAAAATACACTTTCTTTTTTATATACTCTGTGCCAAAATTAAGTAGTACAATTACTCTGAAAGGCATAATGGTACGGGAGCTAGCAACGTTTTAGAAGTAAGAATTTCAGGTCAGCTGATTTTGTGATACGTCGTCCTTCTAGCTTAGCTTGCTATAAATAAAGCTACATTTGCGAATACGTTATTGGTGCATAATAAAAACAGCATTTAAATATTAATTAAAGGATTTTTTAAGTTTATATTTTTTACTAAATATTTTTTTTATTTAAGAGATGATTTAATGTTGTCACACCAAAAACAGTATTTTGACATTGCCAGCCACATAGCTTATTACTTTACTAATAATTTTTGTTTAACATATAATGTTATTAATTAAAAAAAGTGTAACAGAAAAAAGCTGATAAAGTTGTAAAACGTTTTTTTTTATTTTATATCTCTCTCCTCAATAGTTTAAGAGGAATTAGAATTTCAAAATTGTTCTTCTTAGTTTGGACGTCGCGTATAATAATATCTTTTTTTAATAAAACACACACAAACACTAGTTTAATATAGTACATTACCATATTGACAACGTGCACATTCCTAGTGTAAGCAGTAACCTCAAATACTTCTCATTTTCAGACGCCCAAAAGTCAACTAATTTCTTTCTTTGCTTAGTTGATATATCGAAATTTTCTACTTGGGAAGCAGTAGCCAGTCTCTTAAAGAGAACCTTATTTGATGCCTTAAAATAGACAAATTGCAATAAATTAACAAACCTATCTCATCTTACTATTTTACTTCTCAATAATATTATAAATGCGAATGTTTTGATGGATGGATGGATGTTTGTTTGAAGGTATCTCCAGAATGGTTGATCTCGCTGAAATTTGGCATAGATGTAGAACATAATTAGGAAGAACACATAGCTTACTAATTAGGTTTTTTGTTAGTTCCACGCGGACGGACTCGCGGGCAACAGCCAGTTTTGTATAAGTTTGACGTAAATATATTAATACCATATTCCTATATCTATAGACTGCAATTAAATGTATAATAGTGACATTTATATTGGCTATGATTCCATCTAGACTATCAGCTTCGCTCACAAGGTTCCAAAGTTCGGCGAAAATAAATAGACCTATTATTGTTTTCACAATTCTGCTGTAAATTGCATAAAATATACCACTTTCAAATGTGGAAAGACCTGTAAAGAAGCAGAGAGAACCACAATTATAGATCCGCTTTTGTTTTTAAGCTTAGCTTAGCTTAAGCTTGCTTTAATTTTTTTGGCATAATTTATCATTTAGCCAATTATGGTAGTCCTTATTAGGTATACTTTAAAAACAAATAGCGATTGCTTGTCTTTGATGTGCTTTATGCATACAAATAAGTGTGGATTCTGTTCAAAATACTGTAAATTACTTTCATGATTTGCCATCGGTGCATTGAATATTTAGAAGTTGGAATAAATGTGTAATTTTTCTTGTAATGGGTGCAAAAAAAAAGAGAATTTAAATTGTATTCTAATTACAAACTGGATAAAACAGCAAACAAATATGGATTTGCTACCAGTACTTTTTTCTAATTGTTACTATTTACCTGTTATATAAAGAAGTCTATATGTAGTCCCGAAAAATGCTTTTTCCAATTTACCACACGACTCCAAAGCTCGAGTCGGTGTTAGTTTTATCCATGCAAATTTTAACACATCCATCGCTTGTGTTCGTCGCTTAAAACTACATACAAACTGTCGACTATTTAAACATACACAAATGTATATTTAAAAGCCTTTTGTGCAAATGTTTCATGATTATATTTGTATTGACATAACGGTATACGGTTGGAAGTTTATTTATAGTCAATTTTTTTCCTTTTATTCTTACTAGTTCTTACTAATATTATAAATGCGAATGTTTAGATGGATGTATGTTTGTTTGAAGGTATCTCCAGAACGGCTGAACGGATCTCGGTGTAATTTGGCATACTTATAGAACATTATCTGGAAGAGGACATAGGAATAATGTTTTTTTTTAATTCCGCGCAGACGGAATCGAGGGCGACAGCGAGTAGTTTTATATATCTCTAAATTTTGCCGTGGACTTCCAATGACTTGACACCTATAAAATACTCTGAGATATCAAATATTGTATTCCCTAATGTCTGATCCCGTCTAATTATGAACCTGCGCAAAGTTTTCTTTGCTCGTACACTTAAAACTTAAAGGACTTGAGGTCCTTGGTGAATTGGCCCTTAGTGGGCTATTATTAGGTTTAAATAAATAAATACACTTCGTCATAAATATATTGATTTTAACAATATGATTATAATATAACAAATATTTGACATCAATACATTTACACTTTTGATGATAACATTTTTACGACATTTTTAAAATAATTATCTCCCATAAACATTTAAATTAGATCTCTGAAACTTAATCTAATATACTTAACTATATATTAATTCTAAAGAGAGCCAGTTGTTTTCTTTTAGTTGTAACTTGAAACTGATTGGTCTTTGTGCTTACTTCTGGCATATTTTTTCAAGTTAACGCTTATTAAAATGTTACTTTGATAAAAATAACGTTATACATATAACCAAGTTACACAGGTTTGCTTAAACTTGATATTAAATTTTATTTTATGTAATGACTGAATACTTCACTATAAACATTAGCTATAAGTAACTAGCTATAACATTTCTTAACTAATTATTGCTAACCATATCTCTACTGAGATATACATAATTTAACGATTCGATTTGCTAAGTCTAACATTAACTGGAATAAACTGATATAAAAACGGCTAAACACTCACTTTATTCGTTCGGTTCCTTCATCAGGATGAGTGGTACTGGTAATATTTCGCGGACGCGGCCCGTCGCTCACTTTGAGCCACTCATCCCGATGAAGGGCCCCCGATAGGCTCGAAACTAGTCGGTGCCGCCACCGAACGAATAAACGTGACTGTTTAGCCGTTTTTATATCAGTTTATTATAATGTCTCACGATAGTTTGAATAATTTAATTAACTGGAATGTTTGAAATAATAAACAAAATATTTAAACTGTTAAGATAACAATTACAGATCAAGGTAAGTTATCTTAGTAGCAGTGAAGGCAGCTGCGCCAGCTAATATTGCAGCTACAGTAACCACCGCTGCAGTGGATCCCATTGCTTTCACCGCAAACCCCATGATGAAGCTCACCAACAGCTGCGCCACGAACACACAGCTACTCACCACTGCTACGTCTGTTCCGATGCCGCGCTCCTCACCGCTACCCCCGCCACTACTGTCCCACTGGAAGTAAATTATGTCAGCGTTTAAAAGGTTAACAAGTGAAATATCCTTATGATAATCCAAGATAAAGTAATAATCGAATGAAGTAAATGTTGGAAAAAAATTTTGTATTGCATACATTTTGAACTTTTATCCACACTATCTTTCATCTCTAAATGGTAGTAATTTAATTCGGTCATCAACCGTAGTATTTATTATTCTAAAGTTTTAACAAAGATTTAAATCAGTTTAATGTGGGTTTCCATTGTTGAACTCGTGTAAAAACATGTCATCCACTATAATTCACTTTGAAGTTTTCAATATTTTACCGCAGTGGAATCAACGATTTTACATCGCAACTCTAAGTTCATATAAATTTATCGAATGCATTAATCATCCACAAATAAACGGCACTGCACAAACGTGTTTTATTTTGTAAAGTACAGTTCAACGAATGTTAATTACAAGGCAGCGACAAAGTAAATCTGACGCTTCGTCGTGTCGTCTAAATTATGCAGTCGTGGTCGCCCGATCGCGAGGTAACCACAGTCTTTGCATATTTTATGTTTATGCGATGTACAGTCAGCTTTATTAGCAGTATTGAACCTATGTACCGGTAATTGTTTAAAGTCTTGCACGTAGTCTGTAATGTTGGAATGTGTTTTACCTTGCAACACTGCAACCGTTTTTAGCCCTCTTCCTCTTAAATATGAAATTATGCTAAGGCGATAATATTATTCTTAGCCAACAAAACGTAGTCAAGGGTATTTACTGTGTAGATAAATAAACTTTATAGCCCCTCAAATTGTAAATTTATAAGAAGGTACGGAGTCTAAGTTTTTTGATAGATAGGAGGTAAATTTTATGTAACTGGAATACCACTAACTAAGGCGACTGTACTTGATTTCTCTAACTCGCTCTGTTTTACATTACTTTGATTTGATTTTGATTTACTTCATATAACTGTCTAATTATCGGTTACTGGGGATATCTAATAATTAAATTATAGGTACTATAATAATCTCATATTCATAGGACTTTTCTCTCAATTCAAAGGCATCTTTCATTCTTTTTGTTTTGTACAAAATGTGAAGAAATATCAACCAACTTAATTGTTTTGAAAATTAAGGAAAACTACAATTCTGCCGTTACGGCTCTATATTCATCTTCTTTATGTTTTTTGTGAATTGCATTGCTGTTGTTGAACGTGCTAACAATACTAGTAAACTTGGTACGTCTAAATTAACTTTATAAGAAGCAAGCACTGTCAACAAATGAAAAGCAAAATGTACTCGCAAGAATCTTTTTAGACTAATAAATGTTTTCTTTCTGTGCATCCTCTCCTCCGTCGATTAAAGGTAGGCAACTCATATGCAATTGCGTATGTCTATAGGCAACGGTCACTTCGCTATTCAGCGATTTCAGGTGGCCACTCGCTCGTTTGCCACCTTATGATATAAAAAAAAGACGACAATTGTGTCGTCACACAACTTCAACTATTTTATACCAAACCTTAATCTATAATACGATAGTACAAAGTACTTACGCATAATTTAGTATGTAATATAAATTACTTTATGAAAAATCGCATTGCTCTTTTATCTTGAGTAACTCAGGTTTTTATACTTTTGTATTTTCCAGATAAAAGAAGATGTGTCAACGACATCCGAAGTAGTAAAAAATATTTTATGTACTTAAAGTAATCAATGTAGCGATAAATCGGGTTTTCCATCAATGTTCCACTTTATAGTTTCCGACGGCTCTTATCTTAAGAGATCAATCAGAGATCAACCGTTCGATGTTTACAACATCTTCCTACATTCTGTATGCCAAAGAATTATTAAATACTAGATGTCGCCCGCGACTCCTTCCGCGCGGAATTAAAAGAAAACAAGTCGCCTATGTGTTGTTCCAGACTATGTTCTATATCTTTGCCAAATTTCAGCAAGATCCATGCAGCCGTTCTGGACATACTTTCAAACAAACATCTATCCATCCATCTAAACATTCGCATTTATAATATTATTAGTAAGATTGCAATTTTCCAAACATTGCAACAAAACAAACAAATGTTTCAATTTTTTCAGAGCGAATTAAAGAGAGGATAGGCCTTTATCCGAATGTTTCGGAAGTGAAAATTTATGGTACATACCACAATCATTGCCGCACTCAGAGTAATTAATTAAAGTGATCCCTTAGTGTAGATTTAGTAATAACAATCAATACTTAACAATTGTGCAGCATTAACCGACATAATTGTTACAGTTATTTATGCGTACAAGGATATCATATAAGCATAGAATTACCATTCCTGTTGCGTGATAGTGTGCCACCAAGAGGTAGGGCATGGTGAATAGTGTGGAGTACATGACGCCCGCCGTCCAGCTGAAGAGGATGACAGCCGCCCGCGCTCGTAACAAACTCAATAACATCATGCCACAGCTGTACGTACAAAGACCGCCTACATACACCTTCTTTGCTCTGGAATTGGGAATTATCAAACTTTGAGGTACCAGGCAAACATAAGATACAAACAGGTAGAGATATTCTAAGGCGTCATACTTAGGTATTGATTTTTTTTTAATCTTATGGAAGCCAGACAACTTAACTCGTGTCTGGACGTCTTCGTCAAAGTCAAGGGCCGCCTGATCCCATTACAAGAAAGTTATTTCTAGGCATTTCAAGTTGAAGGCTGGTATAGTTCCTAGTTGTAATACTCTGAGCTGTTATAATATGAAGCCTTGTACTTGATTTATAATAATTTCTTCCTGATTCCGATGCGGATATATTATCTTTGTTTATAAATAAACATGTAAACAAATAATTTTATCTTTGTTTAGATTGAAAACCCATTACGAAAACCCAGTCCGAGGGATTAATTTGTGATCTAATTTGGAAACAGACTTTATTATGCCTTACTAGTTGATTGTCATTAATTAAAACTTACCCAAGTCTTTTTATGAGTTTTTCAATGATAGTTGAGTAACAGGCACATGACAGCGAATACATCGCCATACCCCAGCAGCCAAACCGAACGCCAGCCTCGTATTCTACTCTGCTCGGACTGCCCACCGGCGCCTGAAAGATTTGAATAGCAAATATAAATGACTGTAACTTTGATAAGTAAAAATGATAGGAACTAGAATACTTCAGTTCGTTCAAAAGGTAATAATCCAACTTACAGCAGGATTTCCACCGAACACAGCCTCGCCTACAAAGTCAGTAAAGTAGAGCGAATAACAGACGTGCGCCATCCAGCAGAATAGATTCGTCAAGCAGACAACGCGCAGTGAGTTTGGCATCACCACTATCGACTTTAGGTAATGTCGCAACGACAAAGGTTCCCCTCCATGAGGAAGCTCCGGAACGTTTAGTGTTATATTGGTAATTTCATCCTAGAATGATAAAACCAATTTAAAATGTTATAAACCAGACAGATTGTATTAAATTTCAGTGTAAACTGAGCCTTACCTCTGGTTGATTCAAAGCGCCGTACGACGTATTCTCTACCTTCAAACCATTTTTCTCAACATCCTCGTCGTCGGCATCGAAGCTCTCTCGCAGACGTTCACTGTGAGCTGGTTTCCTCAGCTCTTCATTGCCATGCAGCTCACTTAGCGGTATCTCTTTGAAGCTGGTCACTGTGGCCGACACGCACGCGATGAAGATGATTGTGATGAGAGAAAATACCGCCCTTACATGTCCACCGAAGATGGCCCCTGGAGAAATTAACAAAATAAATGAAAAATAAATTTAATTTAGCATCGATTTATACCGAAATTTAGATCTTAATTACTATTTAAAGAAGTTGAACCGACAATCTTGTCAAGAAATCAATAGTTAAATGGATGAAGTAAGCAATTAATAATTTTTAAACGAATTAAGGTAAGTTTCTTTTTAGCTGTGTTCTGTAATACAGTGTCTTTCCAGCATAATCTTATACAGTAGTTGAAGAGTACGTCAAAATGTTTGAAACAATGTGCTATTTACCAAGTGTAGTCTCATCCCAATTTATTCCACCCAAAGCATATCCCATAAAACCTCCCAAGCCGGCCATGATGGTGAAGGTACTGAGTCCCCTTGCATGATCCTCTGAAAATATTATTTTATATTTAAGTACTGATTAATGTCAACGTTAAGAAAGGAAGAATTGTATCGTATCAAAAACATTGTGGATTCTGAGTAATTGTACTTAGAAAGTTGGTAAGGTAATTACCAATTGTTTTTTGTAACTTTACCGAGAGTTTTTAAGACCGAAATCACAGTTTAAAACATATTGTTATCTCTATTTTATCAATATAAAGAAAGGAATGACGATATGTTTTATACAGAGATTTTGGTCTCAGAAACTCACGGTAAGTTAAAATTGCTGAATTGATTAGATGATAATTGTATAGTCATCTTTGAAGCATCGTAACCTCATAGGTTATGTACGAGTACTACTCAACACTGCTATTGTGTAGTAATTTGATGTGTCTAATTCTTACGGATTAAATTGTTTATAGACACACTTACACAGAAATACTTATAACATTGTATAAATTTCCTTTAGTGATTGTAATTTACGTATAAAGCAAACATCGCTTCCTAATCATAAAACACATATTTTATTATGATAGTATAACATATATTTGGGTTCTTAAAAAATTATTTACTTACATCAGTAAAATAAATTATCATGACAGTAAGACAGTGTGACAGTGATGTTTACGTAGTGGTTTTGCATTATAATATTAGCAAATATATTGTAATTCTTTTGTTTAAATCAAATTATTGTTTGCCGAAACCAGACTGTTATTACCTTAATAATTAAGGCTTTATCATGATAAATATTCAAAACTTATATTACTTATTGATAAACAGTGTGTCCTAACCTTCAACTTAGATTTGGAGACTGGACAATTAAGACAACCTACCATGGGTTTCCGAGATAAAAATCCTCGTTTAATCATTATCTCTATTTTGTTAAAGATAATGACAGGGATGACGATATGTTTTATACAGAGATTTCGGTCTGAGGAACCAACGGCTAGTCGATAAAGATAGCTGCAGGTTATAGTACAAAATATAAGCATAGCATCTTATTTCCTTTTGAAACAAGATGAGAAGAAACCTTTCCATAAAACTTTTGAATAATATACTAAGGAAAGGATGGGAAGTGGAAGTGGACTTTCCGGATGAGAGTATACATGGGAAGGGATAATATTTTCTTTATGTGCATCCTCTCCTCCGTCGATTAAAGGTAGGCAACGCATTTGCAATTGCGTATGTCTATAGGCAACGGTCACGTCGCATTTTAGCGATTTCAGGTGGTCGCTCGCTCGTTTGATATAAAAAAAAAACTAAAAAAAAAACAATTCAAACACTTAATTGCGATCGATGTTTTACAAAAAGGCAAACTACATCATTAAAAAAGTTCATTACAATAAAGAACAAACGCGAGTTTACCCCACCTCATTTTTATATCAGCACACAAATTAACCATGAACTAAATAGCTTGAATAAATTACGACAATCAGTCGGTTGAAGTGGGAAAAACACGAAAACGAAATCTCGCCTAGATAAATCAATCATGGCTGGAGATATAGATAAAGCGGTTTCATTTTTACGAATACCAAAATCAACAGAATCACTAAGTCACATGCCGTGACGTGGAACGAAGAGCAAATGTTTAATTGTATTAGGATCTGTCAATCTAGGTTAAGGACATGCTACTGGTGATATGCAAATATTTCCGGCGAAAAACTTATAGATAACAATATTTTTTGTTGAAATCTTTTTTATGTTTTACAAATGTAAATATTGCTACTGAATGATAATAAATTTAACGTTTCTAGAATAGGGAAAATGAACGACACAGAAACAAAGTAGCACGTGGTAGTTCCGCAAAGAGAAAATGTGACGTACATTTACTGACATGAATAGGATTGAATGTGTAACACTTGAACATATTAATTTGTTGAAATCAAAGAGTTAAATTAATAAACAAAACTAACAAAGATATCTGATTAAAGGAATTGATTCAACACTTTGTAGTGTCGATCAACTTTAATAATATAGAAAACTAGTAGTCGCCCGCGACTCCGCGACAAATTTTATCGAGATCAATTCAGCCGTTCTGCAGATACCTTCTAACAAACAACCATCCATCCAAACATTCGCATTTATAATACAAGTAAGATTAATAAGATTTTACAGATAAGTATGATTTAGGCCAACCCTTTAAATTTTTGTTTTCTACACAACTGCTTTCGCGGTCAGATTATTAAGACAATGGGAGTAGAAAATTAATATATAGACATAGGCATATATGCCTCTTTAAATCAATATAGGAGATATAAATAGAAAGTTTGTGTTAATCACATTTCTATTTAAGGTGAGATAAGTGACGATGGCTCATCCACTTCACTTCGGTTAGAGTGCGTGTTGATCCAGTTTGTTATGAAAGGAATTGAAATAATACACGTGAGCGTAACGTGTCTTAATTAGATTGTAACAGTCAGATATAACCAGCAATAAGACAATTCACATTTGAATAATTTTCGTCGTTCGAAATTTTTATTAAACAGAAGGATTATGATTTCCTCTATTAAAACATCCGAAGTTGAACTGATCACTGTCTCTTTCCAGTCTGTTTCTTTTATATAAGTCCTTCCACTTCTGATTTTCTATTTATAATTCCTTCTAAAATTTATTTTAATGAAAGCAATTGAAATAATTTTACTTCTTACTAATATTATTGGAAATGTATGTTTGTTGGAAACTTGGAGATACCTCACATAGAACGGCTCAACGCATTTAGTTTTTTAAATTTCGTGCGGGCGGGTACGCCAGACGCCTAGAAAAAGGCTAATTTCGACTACACGACATATCACAATAATCGAAACAATTTTAAATTGACTCCTAACGTCTGAGAAACGATACAAAATTTACTTAAATCTAAAAATAGAATATTTGTGTTTAATACTAACCTGGTACAGTAACATCAAGTAGATAAGCTCTCGCGGGGCTCTGACATGCATCAGCATCGAAATCCAAGAACACAGTACCGAGGACTGTAAAGAACACACCCCAAGGATGGTGACTGGTGCCGGGATTATCCAAGACTGAGCTCCGAGGGCCTAATACCGCGGGGACATCCGTCCTGTTTATTGTACCCTGGTCCCCCAGAGCGTATCCTATTGATTCTCCATTAGGTACTAGTATTAGACCTGGAAAGTATAATTTTAGGATTTGAATTTTAAGATTTTCTCTATATCAATAGGTTAATGTCTAATTAGCTAGTGATTGCATTCTTAATAGACATGTAAAATGAGCGCTACTGAATCGAAGCCTTAGAAGTAAGATTATAAAATATACATGTTGATATACGATCAACAATCATATATGTAGATTAAAGAAGTACAAACTAAACAACGACAATATTAATAGTACCTATATTTAGCTGAACAACATTTACAAGTAATGTATTTACAATATGTATGTAGATAAACAAAAGAAGTATACCAAATCAAAATCCAATGAATCATAAGTACCTAATAGTACTCCGATTGACATAAGCACAATAAACGGTCTTCTCCTTCCGAACCTGGAGTTGCATCTGTCACTTAATGAACCGAGTAGTGGTGTCATGAAGAAGCCGATCATGGGTGAGAGAGCCCACACCAGCGTCATCTGTTGGTGCGGCACGCCTATTTGCAGTAACGTGGGCGACACGAAGGCAGTCTCCCCCGCGTACGAAAATTCAATGCCCATCACCGCAGCTGATATTCTCATCAGTTCTATCCGGCTTTTACGTCTAAGAAACATAGAAGGTGTCTTATTTGTGAATTGAAATTTCTCGCATATTTTATATGCAAAAAAAACTTAACTTAGTCTTTTTAAAAATCGATTATAATACTTTAAACAGGAAACTTAGTGGCTAAAAGGGAAACGGGAATATGTTACTTTCTACTACGATTTGAAAGTCCAAGTCACCACCACTTTTTTACCAAATTGATCCTACTATTATTATAAATGCGAATGTTTAGATGGATGGATGTTGTTAGAAGTTATATCTAGAACGGCTCAACGGATGTTAATGAAATTTGACATAGATGTAGAACATAGTCTAGAAGAACACATAGGCTATTAATTAAGTATTGTATATCCGCACGGATGGACTCACGGGCAAAAGTTTAATAATTAAAAAAATACGCTTTATAATATAATAGGCAATAAATAAGGTAATATTTACTGATATTTAAAAAATCAAATTGCAGTACTTAATAAGTGAAAAATAATCCACATTTTAATACATATCTAGCTTCTTGACTAAATGATAAGATACCTGTATAAATCGCTGTATTCGCCAGCCTCGCCGTCTTCATTCACACGTTCTGGTGCATCTTCAGATGACGGTATACCGAAGAACGTTTCTCGGAACACCTCCCTGATACCTCTAGGATGTTCTTCCTTCCACTGTACAAATCTCTCACGACAATTCTCTTTTGCACAATGCAGCCTTCCTGTTACACCTTGGTATTCATTTAACTTTTCCGCCATTGTTATTTAAACTTATAAGCCACTCAATCAATTTATCACCATTTGACAATTATAAAAAAATGTCAGATTATAAATAAAGATATATCAATTATAATAGAGAGTTTTTAACTGTATAGATACATTTTAAGATTCGAAAACTTTGTCAACATTTAACGATGGAAGTTGTTTGTTGAGTGAAATATCGGTCAGTGAAGCTCTGCCGCGAGCTCGGGTGACGGAAGTGGACTAGAGCGCGCGCGCCGCCCGCCGGCCTCCGCCCTCGCAGCACCGCCGCCCGCCCTAACATTAATAGAGATGCTAGATGTGGCACGCTCATTTTAAACCATAATTTTAAATTTTAAACGTTATCAAATCACTGCTAGTAAATATAAAACATATTATGTTTGTTAAAAAAGAGAAAGGGAGGGAAAAATTTGTACTTCAATTGGACAGTGGAAACTGACGTATTTTATTGATCATAGAATTGACACTGAATAAAAAAACTTAAGTCTACAATAAGGAGATTTAAGTTGTACGATCGCATGCCTTTTTATTACAGCATATTCATAACTTGGCTGAAAAACAAGATTTTGTTTTCTCAGTAAATCTATAAAGTGTTATCTTCTTCACACAGAGATCGTCTACGTCACAGATTGCCGTTGATTGATGTAACAATCCACTGTCACCTAAAAACAAACAGTAAAATACACAATTTTTTAAAAATTTCACATAGTAACTGAGATTGTACCTAAAAATAACCGTCAAATTGATATGAATGGAAAAATTAGATAATAAAAAGATAGAACTTGGATGACCGGATTATTTTTTAAATTGTGTTTTTTGGAAATTATATTTAAGTATGAATTACTAATAAAATAATGAAATATGAATAATATTTTTCGATCTTACCGATAGAAAAAGTTAAGTTTATGTTTAAGTTGATTATCGATAAAACACGAATAAAATGACATTTTCTAAAAATGATTCCTAGCTAGATCGATTTATCGCCCCCGAAACTCCCTATATACTAAATTTTATGAAAATCGTTGGAGCCGATTCCGAGATTCCATGTGAATTGCTCATTTAAAGATATAAGATAAGATCAAAGTTAAAGGAAAGAATGTTAGTAAAAATAAGTTTATTGAAATATTTTTAAGATCATTAAATGTTAACAAATCTGCTTATAAAGTAACAATTTGTCAGTGAGTCGCCTGAGAGATTACTTTTACTGCGGCCCCGGGGGACAGCCAACCGATTCCTTTCTACAATACGGCCCTAAATAAACAAAGAAATTGTCAGCCCGACTTATTGCTTTCTTTTCTTAGTTTACAGTATAGAACGATAATCTTATTTGACCCGGTGAGCATACGTTAAATTAAATGATAACAGTACTACCCTTTCAAAATCAAAAAAAAGTGTCACTAGATTCTTGTACTGTATCTTGTCTTGTATGCCATTTTTCATGGCTAAGTAATTTTTACCTAATATTTTCATAAAGAATTGAGTGCGATTCCGTCTCTCTCACCGGGCCAGGGAAGTTTATCGAACTATGAGCCTACACAGATTGAATTTACTGCATGAAACTGTTTGCGATGATCTTTATAGTATTTTCATTGTGTCGCATCCGTTCCTATTTACAGCCAGTTTACGTTAGATTTGAATATATGGAATGATCGTAGAATTGTTTACTGTTGCATAACACTATCCAATATAGTGACTTAATATTATATTATGATTAATTCATGCCTTTTTGATCCACTAAGAATGAACATAAGACTAGGCTTTAGACCAGTGATTTTTAAGTTGTACGAGTTTCTAGTTAAAAAAAAAGTACACCAAAGACTCGGCGATGATGTACAATGGCGGGAAATAAAATTTAAGGTCCACTTGGGACAAGGAACGTAAGCCGACAATCTCTGTTTTAGTCTTAATTTTGTGGTTATGTTGCACAGTTTATTAATATTACTAATATTATAAATGCAAATGTTTAGATGGATGGATGGATGCATGGATGTTCATTTAAAGTATCTACAGAACGGGTGCACGGATCTTGCTGAAATTTGGCGTAAATGTACAACAGTCTGAAAGAACACTACTAACTTAGTCTTTTTTAATTTCGCGTGGTCGGAATCACGGGCAATAGCTAGTTAATAATAAAATTCGAAATTATTTAACAAGACCTCGAGACAAGTCTAAAGTCATTTGTCAACCTTCTTTACATTTATCAATATAAAATATGTGCAGAAATGTTTACCGGTAGCTATGAATGATAACTCTACGTTATTTACCTAGAAATTATCTATTTAAATGAGATTAACATTGTATTGTTAATTAAATACATGCAAAAGAAACAAGGCTGGGTCCCGCACGATCCTTTGCAACCCCTACTATTGTTACAAAGAACTACGTACTTGTTTTGTATCGATACTCATTTAAATACCTTTGTGTAGAGACCAGTCGTAATGAAATTATATTGAATGCGATGTCGGAAACGTACAACCCGACTGATTTATTACGGACTATAGAATTTCAAATTGTAGCGTGAACTTTTTCATTCTAAATTATGTGTCTTCATTTGTTTTAAATGACTGACTATTACTAAATCTTTGGGTTAGATTGATCTTACTAATATTATAAATGCGATGGATGGATGGATGTTTGTTAGAAGGTATCTCCGAAACGGCTGAACGGATTTTGATGAAATTTGGCACACATATAGAACATAGTCTGGAAGAACATAGAGGCTAGTGAAGACGTATTTTTTTTGGGCGGAGGGAGTCGCGGGCGATCACTAGTAACAGCTATTTGTAAAATTGTCAGAACCTGGAGTAATAGTAGCTTTTGTTCTTCATCGCATCCTCATCTATTTTGTCTCATGTATTTTTATATTCCTTACACATAAAGTCTATCGAGGTCCCCCTACATTTGTACGTGACCTGTGGATCCTAAATGGCTGAAATAATTTTAAAGAGTAAATCATGTATCTTTTCCCATAGTGTTATTGTTTGTACCGTAATAATATAATTGTTATAGTTATTTGTTCCGATTTACGAATATCACGTCATCCTCATATGGCACACTAAACTAACAACAATCAATACAAATGCAGCCGGTATCTAACGACGTACATCCAAGTGTATTTACCTAAGTAATACTTATTTGTTCTGGAATATGTTACTTATAGCGCCAAGAGCAGTATCGTTACACAAATACTAATGATTTATTAACGGTTATTTAAAATGAAATTAATGGATTGCGACCCAGAGATTCGTAAATAAGATAATTGTCTACGTTCTAATGCATCTTGTTGTGCGAAAGACGTGTTTTATTCAATGGAAATACTGAAGGTCACGTTCATTACCATGCCCGCACACAAATAATTCCCCTGGCCGAGCAGACGACCTCGCAGATCAATCAACTGGTGACAGGTGACAAGTTATTAAAAAAGCAAACTGATAGCGTTCCACAAAAGAACAGCCCGCGAGGTACTTATTTGAAAATGAAGTTGTTTGCTTTTGTTACAAGAAAAAGGAAAACTTTTTATATGTAGGTAGGTTTTATATGAATGGCTTTTGAAAAGTTCTGCACATTTTAATCTTGCGATAAATTTATCGTACTCAACAAGAAGTTAGTTGTCAGCTGCTCGTTTTAGTCATGCTGCTAGCTTCAATGGGCCTAGCACGAACATTTGTGACAAGCGCCTTCGTATCGTCATCGTCACTAATGACAATTAGTATGAGATTTTTGGTGTACTTTAGAACCGATTTTATGCGCTATACAATTTTTGAAACAAACTTTGTCGATAACAAAACGATGCTGCATGTTATAATTATTCGTATTAAGCCCACTGTAATCTTTGTTTTAAAAAATGAGAAGGAAAGAAATAAAAGAAACGAACAAATTTTAAATTGGGCAACGCGACAGATAACTAAAAACGTATAACCAATTGATGACCTTTAAACCAAATAAAAATTAGAATATATTAAAAAAAATATGTTGGAATAGAGGGGCAAACCAAAATCAGATCACTATAGTGCTCTAGATATCAAAACATCTGCCCACATTTAGAACAATGAGACAGAAATATTTGCGAATAGATTTAGATTTGATAAAACTTCCTGCTTTGCATATAAATCATCCGTCATGAAAGTATAAGTAGTAAGATGTCGTGATAATAAAATCTATGAGATATATGTATCACAAATCTTATTCTTATCACAATTGACAGACGTTTCTTTTTGAATACATTTACAAATATATATTACATCATTCTATTTAACAGACTATATCCTATTTAAGATATCGATCTTCCTATTAGTCTGATCTGAAGTGGTTGAACAATTAACATAAATTAAACATTTTTTTTAAGAATTAATAACCTCAAAAAACTAAAAATCTTACCTCAGAGTACTTTGACACTCGTACGTTTAAATTTATAACAACTGCGAATTTAATGAATAAAGATTGGTTAATCTGCAAAGAAATTCAAAAGATATGCGTGAGTCAATCCGCACTTGGCCAGCGTGGTGGATTGTGGCCTAGTCACCTCTAATTTAGGGTAGACTCTAAGCCCTTTAATGAACGTGTAGTGAACTGATGATGATGATAAAACTACTTGGAGGGGCCAATTTAACAAACATTTATATTTACAGTAACATGTCACCTGAAAAAATTTCTACAATACCTTTCTATCCTAAGTTATATCGTAGTTTTTCAGGAATACATTTTTATAATGTCGTATGTAAGTGAGCTATGAGTTAATAGGATTTATATGTTTTAGGGCTTCATCAGACGTGGCTAAACGCGGCTTTGTGCCTTCTATACTACTATATACGTTTTAACCTAACACTGACATCCACTATGACTACATTTTTTAAATTATCATATAATTTTTATTAAAAATACTTATTACATACAATTATTAAGGTAAACAGATAGATACAGTCTCTTTCACGGAAATGCAACCTGCACATATCTGCGAAGAAATTTAGAGATATGTGTCAACTAACCCGCACTTGGCCAGCGTGGTTCACTATGGCCTAGTCACCCCTAACTTAGGGTAGGCTCCGAGCCCCTTAGTGGGGACTTATAGTGAGCTGATGACGATGTCTTTCACGACAAATTAATTTAACTTGTTAAAATTATGGGTGTTGATAGTTTATAATAAGTCTAAGGACGCACTTAGTGATCATTAAAGAGTTCATTACAGGATTTAGACTGTTTATAAGTAGTGACATTTTATCATAAAATACGATATACATATATCATATACTAGCTGTCGCCCGCGACTCAGTCCGCTTGGAAGTACAAAATTGGTCTATACCTATTGGTCGCAGCGTAATGTTATATAGCCTAAAGCCTTCCTCTATAAATGGACTATCCAAAAAAAAATACATTTTTCAAATCGGACCAGTAGTTCCTGAGATTAGCGCGTTTAAACAAACTCTTCTTTATAATATTATATTATAGATAAAACTAGTTCTAGTAAACGTATCAACTTTTTGCTACGAGTTTGAAATTTATACAGGAAAATATTTATATCCGTCCATGCAGGAAACTATATCTTTGCCCTAATACGGACTTCTCGCGTCATACGTCATTCGTAAATAATTGTAGGAAAGAAAAGTAACTTTGTAGTTCCGATCTAACTTTGATAAAACAAATATTTCCTTTGTTAATTGATTTCTTCGTTGTTGAATTGTTATTAAATATGGAAACCATTAAATTTGATTTAGCTAATTAAAAACCAATTATGTTTTTGTTATGTTACGCCGCCGACTATATTTAACACAATGACGAATTTTAACTTAATATTAACTCATATTTAAATAACTTTTCTTTGATAGGTTTTACGACTTAGTATTTAGTTTTTTAAATAAATATGACAAAGTTTGAACGAACTTGTATTTGCTGTCTTAACTTCATACAATAAATATTTAGTTTGTTTATATTACCCGTAATTTAAATAGGGGTGTTCAGTTCCATGCGAATTGTGGCTGCAATATGAAATTTGTCCGGATAAGAATTGTTTAATTATTTAACTTGAATTAATTTAAGCCTCTACATACAACTGTCTTGTGTATATTTATACTAGTTGTCACCGCGAGACCGAATGCGCGGAATTAAAAAAAAAAGTTAATAAATAGCCTATGTGTTCTTTCAGACTATATTCTATATGTGTGCCGAATATCGTCGAAATCTGTCCAGCTGTTTTTGAGATACCTTCTAACGAACATGCAAACATGCATCTAAACATTCACATTTATAATATAATAGCTATCGCCCGCGACTCTGTTCGCGCGGAATTAAACAAATAATAATTAGTAGCCAATGTATTCTTCCAGACTATGTTATACATGTGTGCCAAATTTCAGCGGGATCCGATTATCCGTTCTGGAGATACATTCAATCATCCATCCATCTAAACATTCGCATTTATAATATTAGTAATAATTTACAAAGTATTTGATCGACATAAACAAAAGTGTAAAGTCGTATTTCGTAACGCAACAAAGAGGTCGAGGATTTCTTGTCGATTTGTTTCCTTTAAATGTTTTTTATTATTCCCTCCGCAGACATCGATGACCCTCCGTTATATTACGTGGCTTGTATTACATAATTTCACACCACTACAACTGATACTTGATACTTGAAAATCAATCGAAATATACTATCTAGCGAGTGGTAGTTAATTAAAAATGATATATTTTCTTTTATGTTAGTTAATAAATTCTAATTTATGAAACAAAACTGCTTCCTATAAAATAAATAAACAAAAGTTGATTCAAATAATATAATTTTTAAAATTTTTGCTTTTAAATATTAATTATTTTTAATATATATTTACCTCAATACATCAATACAGATTTATAACATTTCGTCCAGTGTAAGGACATTCATTAGTTATTCAAGCGAATGTCGAAATGATACCCTAAGGACGCGGGCAACTTTGTTTTGCATACAAATAAATGTCGTTATTCTAATCACATATTGAGTTATAAAGTTTTGATTGTAAACGACATTTGTTCTTACAATGTCATATATTTTTAAAATATAAATCTGAAAAAAATCCACCTAAGGGATAAGATATAGTAAAAAGGTCTCTATTCTACCACAACGCAGGCACACAGGTATTCTAGTTTTGTATCGTATGTACAAACTAGCGGTCTCTCTCGATTTTGCAGTACAGAATTAAAAACAAGTAGACTATAATATGCCCAGGTGCAGCAGCCACCTTCTTTTCAAAGTCCCGTCTAAATCGGTCCAGACGTTTCGGAGATCACCCGAAAACATCATATTTTTGTAAGAAATAAATACAGCCACTCCATTAAAATTATTGGAACAACAATTTACAATCTTACATACGTAAATGGCAAAACATAGTATTCATACGTTTAAATATGCGAACCACTTGCAAACAAAACTCTTCTATACTTGTACAAGTTCATTTGGATTATTATTTAATAAATTTATCCGACATAAATTGTTCAACTTCGATAGTAGAAAACAATGTCATTTCCTTATTCATTTTAATAAGAGGCAACCCTAACGCGTTACCTATAGAAGGCAAGCTGTTACACTTGACCGCACGACGCGGGCGCCGCGAAGCCTTGCGCGGCCCTGAGTCGTGTCGTAGACATAACAATGTATTTGATGATGTTCACAAACACATAACACACTCATTTTCATCGTTCAGTGTTTATCATTCCTCCAGGAAGAAGAAAGCGAGCTAACGTTTTTTTTTTAAGTTTTTCAAGTAAAAATGAACGATACTTTAAGTATTTGTTAGAGTTTTTACTTTTATTTCCTTTACAAACAAAATATTATTAAGTCGAAAATAATATATTCTAAACACGCTCTCCTAAAAGTGGCGAGAATCCTGTCACGTTTGTAGGAAATTCCTTCAGTAAGAATGTTTCTGAATCTCTACTATGTTCAATTTGTTGTTGCCGATTTGCACAATACACTTCTGTATGTCTGATCCTTGACCCTGTATCGAACCTTCCACGTCTTATTGCGTATGCATAACATCGGATTAACACGTTCCATGCCACCAATAAGATGTTATCGTACAAAAAGAACTCGCCTGGTAAGTCAGTGGCGCTGAATGTGTTAAGGAAAGCAAGGATGAGTTACTACGCTAAGTTACCCTATTAAACTTGCGCATACGTAAATTTATTATGCGATGTCCTGAAGATAATAATTCTATTGTAATTAAACAAACAGTTTTTATTTGAAGGTACCTTCAAAACGACGGCGTGGATCTCGTTGAAATTTTAGATAGATGTAAAATATAGTGTGGCAAAACACTTAGGCTACTAAGTTCCTAGTTAGTTTAATAAATTATAAGAACTTAAATTTTCAAGGTCGTTTTACCACGTTTTTTAAGTCTCTTAAACTTTTCCTTAATACACGCACTAATTACTTAAATTATATTTCACTTTTGTTTCTTTTTAAAATAGATAATTTTACCTTTCCATAAGTTTATCCTTATATGTTTCTTACAGCATTCTATAAAAGACTAAAGCATAACAGTGGTAGAGTCCGCTTTAACATCTTCGCACGAATTGGTCCGGATCGCCCGGTGAAATACCGCGACCCCACAGAAGACAGGCGTCAAGTTTAAGCAATTCCGCGTTTCGTCTGACGAGTGTGCGTCCCGGAGGCCTAATTTAGTCCTCTTTCCCTTCCTACTTTTTTTCTTATAAGGAAAGGATGGGAAGTGGAAATGGACTTTCCGGATGAGAACATGCATGGAAAGAGAAAATATTTACTTTCTGTGCATCCTCTCATCCGTCGATTAAAGGTAGGCAGCACATAAGCAATTGCGTATGTCTATAGGCAAAGGTCACTTCGCTATATCAGCGATTACAGGTGGCCGCTCGCTCGTTTGCCGCCGTATAATATAAAAAAAATACACCTGCATCATAATTTACATACTAAAGACATGACGTAACATATATGATATAAATATTATATACGTAGTAAACTTGCAAGAAAATAGAAGAAACAAGATAGTAACGACATCAAAATTAAAAATGTCTAACATTGCCCTGATATTTAAGAGCTGGACGAGACTGCTGACTATTTTGATGACTATTAAAAGCTTAAGGCAACTCACATCATCGAAACTAATTTTCTATGGTTGCGTAGCGAGTATCGCTTGCGCGCTTCGTATACGCAACTTTGAATTGTTGATGCGAGTCGTCTATTCGGCCACTATCAGCATAGCGACTAATTATGAACTGATTTGCATCTGGAAAATCGCGGCGATTTTTTCGCGAGGATCTCTTGACAAACAGATTGCGAGCGACTGGCTTTGGCGATGAAAGAACGAAATGTCAGCGATGAGTACGTGTGTATCTCTATGACATTGCGTAAGTCGCTCAGCAACTAAAATATCCGGGTTTCGTGATTTTTTTGCCTTGTGTAGAGCCTTATTTGATATAATGTCTGAATCGTTTAATATTTTATTAGGTGGAGTAATTGTTGCAGTTATACCTTTGATTTCGAGCTAAGAAAATCATAGACTATATAGTGGAAGAACTACAATAAAAAAACAAACGATAACACAGATGATAAAATTTACGAGCAAATCAGACGATTTGTTATTTTTGTAGATTAATTATTAAAACAAATTTACATTTGGCAGCTTCCTTGTTATTTATGACAGTCGGGAGGCGGAACAAATCGCCTTATCTCGTCGCTCATTAGCCGTTGCGCTGCCGTCTCTCCCAGGAGTATTACAAAATTACTATGAAAAACAATCCTCTTAAGTAACCTTACGTTTGCTTACAATTGAGCTTCTTCTGAATCTTATGAATTCATTAAAATTTTCAGTCATATAAAATAATAACTAAATGCTGAGGGTTTAGAAATGAACACTCAATTACAAGATTTTTCATACTAAATCTACACTGAGGCTCCCCCTAAATTGACACTGTGAACAGCATCTTCATACCTTAGCTAAGACAAGATTAGACAAAATTAAATATTGGTCGTCGTTTAAGAAACTTAAAGTAGAATAATTACTCCTGCCTGGTTTCTAATGAAAGTTCTGTCGTAATTTTCATTTCAAACATCGAAGATCGTCTAACAAGAAAAACCCGCTATAGTAATAAAGTAAAAGATGATATATGTTATCATAGGTGATTAAAGCTCAATGAATATGATTCACTAAAACTAGGCAAATGGATTACGCATTTTAACACGCATGCGTCATTGAGGCCACTAATTAAACAAAGCTTCTAGAAAATGGCATATAATTCCTTCTAGAATATAATAACAGATTTATGAACAAAAATGTCAATCATTTTTATTAACATGTAGAAGACGTTGAATTGCAAAATTAATTGTCGTCCATCCAGGTATGAAATAAACTTTAAATATTACCATTTAAATATTATATTTCTGTTATAAAATTGTTTGGTACTATACTACAAATATTTATTTTTGAAGACTTTAGAATTTATTGGACGGAACAATAGAAGTTTAACTGATTTAAGACACGTTTGACATTTCCTTATCGATCTTTCTAATTTGTTATGTGTCAAGAAAAACAAACATAATTCATATTATTTCGTATATTCTAGATAGAATACTGTCACTTAATACAGACAATTAGTAAGCTAAGACATTTTAGGAACCGTTACGTAAATATGTTAAATTGAAACTGGAAACGTTATCTAAAATGACAACGGAAATCATCCGATAACGATCGACCGAGAACAACCAATATAATGTCTAATCGATCAATTAAATTAAACAATACAACAGTAAACATACGTCAGTGTTACATAAGGTTTGTGCGGAGACAGAGTTCTCGGTTACAGCAGAGTAGAGTCGACCTAGAGTGAATTCGGGCTAAGATCGATGGTCACCAGTTGTCTAGATAAGGTGAGATGAGCGATCGCGTACTGATATCGTTATCTGGTGTGGAAGGAATCTTGTCGGGGTGTCGGTAGCGAGGCGGCATTCGCACAGAAGCCTCAGCAGGCAGCACGCGCCATCCTTGGGGCTGCATCGACTCGTGCGCCGATACATTCGCGGTATAGCACGCGCATCTCCCCAGTGTCGCTCGCAGGTCGACGATGCTACAACGATAGTTGTCGCAAACAACCGACGCGTATATCGGACTATTATTTATTAGTGAAAGAGTGAATTCGTTCTAATCAACATGGGTAAGTAACTTTTTACGATACTATATACTTGTACATATTTTTACTTTGAATCCATTCATGTAACCACAATAGTAATTAACACAGTTTATATTGGGGTTAATACACGTAAATTCCCAGTCGCATACTAATGTAGTTTTTGATTATCTTTATGCAATATTTTATATTAAATAAAAGGCACTATCACATTCCCTATATGATATACTGAGTTTTCTGTTCGATTCCGAGATGGCCTGTAGTTTTTGTGTGACAACGCTATAATTTTGCCTTAAATTAGCCCGAAAATGTCATCTTCTTATGTATTTTCGAAGTTTTCGATGCATAAGATGTCTAATTTGTTAGATCATTGATTAAGTGGTGCGTCACATTTTAACTAATACAACGAGGAATGGCGAACGGAGGACAAATAAAATTTACTTACACTAAAAATTATAAGTGACACGCTTGTCTGTCATGACACAATTGACTGGTGGCATTTCAAAGCCTTACTGACAAAGTTGAGATAAAGTCGAAGGCAAACCGAATGCCAATGAGTCGTTCAGTACAAGTTAATTTTGACTAACAGTTTTATTCTTAAAATGCATTATTTAGTTCTACTGAAAATTATCAAAAAAAAAATCTTATTTTAATAATTATTCTTTCTCTTGTCACGGTTATGTGAGGGTTGATTGTAGTTAACATGGTTTTTTTATTATTATAAATTTAATGTTACAATTTTAAATATAATCTTTAGGCTTTTACATGACAATAGGTTTTACATTTATCTATTTGCAAAGTTGGCATTTTCGATATTTAATTTTGTAGTAATATCCTATTTCTGCAATAAAACAACTGGGTAAAATATATAAAATAGTACGCTTATATTAAGCGTACTATTTTAAAGTAATAAAATATTCGAAACAAGTTATTTCCAAACCGCAAACTATCTATTAAAATTAATTAAATCACATACTAAAGTAATCAATTTAAATACATAAATAAAAATATTGGTGAAAACAACCGCAATTACAAATATAGATTACTAAAAATAATGATGATTCTAATTATTAAATGTCAGATTATTTAATAACTATCTTATTAATTACTGCTCATTTATAATCAATCAGAGTACATTTAGTATCCATTTTTATTACTAGATATTTAATATAACATTGTGGACTATATTAGACTGTAGATTTAAAAATGAATAATATACCTTAAAAACCTATGATTTTTAAACACATAAATATACTTATAAATATACTTATTTAAGTCCTCACCAAAAACTCGAGCCTTACCTAAATATATTTACGGGTGATTAGGTTAGTCATGTCCCAACATGAATTATGGACTTCTTCGTTGAATTTCTATGCAATTCTTTCATGATGTTTCTCTTCCCCATTTGTGTTAATAAAATAAGTTTTATATCTATAAAATTCCTATTAAATCGAAAGATAAAAAGTTCTAAATAAAATCTTCGATACAGATTTAACAAAGCCAGAAATATTACATAAAATATTTCCCATGACAATGGAGAGCACAGAGAAGGCCTAGTATAAGAACATTGAAGTTAATTAGCCCTTTATAGTAACCAGTGCCGGCGGCTTCAAATGATAAGTCGCAACGAGCCGTCATCGTATCAATTAAAACTGTGTACTAAATACATACGTCTTAATTAATCCTGTGGATTTGTTCACCACGAAATGATTATTAAAGCTCCGTACACATGTTAGAAATAAAAACTTTTTCCTCTATGAAATATGATGCAATTTTTAAACACAAAATACGATATTAAAAAGTAATTTATTTAACTATGTAGCTGTCGCCCTCGACTCCGTCTTCAAGGAATTTAAAAGTTGAAGTAGTAGAGTACGTGTTCTTCCAGTCTATGTTCTATATATATACATATTTTTTTACTTTTAACAAACATCCATCTATCCAAACGTTCGCATTTATAATATTAGTAAGATATCTACTTACTGTCAAATGGCGTTTAACTTTTCGTTCCAAAGGGTGTTCTATTTTGCCTTTCATCATCATCTTCATCAGCTCACTATACGTCCCCACCGAGGCGCTCGGAGCCTACCCCAAGTTAAGGGTGATTAGGCCATAGTCAACCACACTGGCCCAGTGCGGGTCAGATGTGTGCAGGTTGCATCACGATGTTTTCCTTCACCGTTTTGCCTTTGATCCAAGTTATTTAAGTAAAATGTAAGAAGTAAATTATCAAGATAAACAAATAGGAAATGTAAGACACTTAAAGACACTTACAGTACGTTAGAATTATAAAGTTTTTGCCGCCACTTATTTGAAATATTTATATTTCAAGATTATTCATTGAGTTAACATAAAACACTTATAGATATATAGGCGCCAAGTAATAAAAGTATATTAAAAGTATTTGTTCTATAATCTTTTTGAATACAACTTTGAAGTTAGTAAGTTTCGCTTAAATAGTTTACGACTTGATAGAAATATAAAAATGTCAAAATTATAATATATATAAATTTGGATTCCATTTACAGTCTTTATGAATAAAAATAATACTTATGATTTTTATTGTTTATATAAACACAGAATATGAGATGTGTTTGGTGAACTCTGTTACTTTATATCATTTCTCTTTAATTATCCTGTTTATGATAGACTATTAAGTAAAAATTATTTTCCTTTCGAACTATGCAACGCATTCAATATGTTCAAATTGAAAACATCAGCATGGCAGCCAAAAATACTTTTATTTTATTATTAAATACTCTTATTCTACGACTATATATCTACATATTTACATTAATAATACTCAAACTCTATTCGCGACATTTTGTTGTCAAAACTTCCCGCGCCATTTTTTTTATCTTTATTTTGGAATAGGTACACAATTCATCACTCAACACAATCAGCCATGATTTAATCATTCAATAATAAATAATTTAATGGTTATTCGTAACAACCAGCCCTCGTACGTTAAGGAAAATGAAATGATCAACATGTAACCTAAACAATTCGCAAATGACCGCCATAAAAGGACACGACTCAAGGGCTACCGGCAAATGTGTGGTACGAAATTACTTTTATTTTGATAAATATTATTAGGTTTAGTTATCACATTTGTTGTTACTCTAGTACATCGTATACGGGTGCAACCTTCGATAGTAGACAAAGTTGACATTAGCATAAAAATTTTGTACTCACCATCAGGTCGTAACAAATATTTTTTTCAAGTTACAACTGAATTTGATTGCGTATTACTCTAGATCAGTGGTTCCCAAACTTATTTTGTCTACTGCCCACTTTGAGAATATTTTTTTTAGCGCCCCCATATTTTCACATATTTAAAAACCACTATAACTTCCAATTTATTAATTAATTATTGTGACCTATATATGTATATTAACGGAGAAGTCTAAACGAAACTTTTACTATAACCCGCAACTTGACCTGCAGCGCCCACAAGGGGGCGTTATTGCCCACTTTGGGAAAAACTGCTCTAGATCTGCGTTAGAAGTGGCTCACAATTATAATGAGATTTCAGCTACGAGTAACTTCCTAATAATTTTTCATAAATAAATCGATTACACAAACGAATGAGCATCGAAATCGTACGCGTTTTCACATTAAAATATCGAGTTAATATTTCGTAACATTCGTATATGTATGATCGAATATAGCGATCACTAACTGTCGTCTGTCTGCCAAAATTGGACGTAATATATTTTACTCAATGTCACTAATACACTCAATGTGCCTCTTAACCCTATCCATATTTGAAAATGTGAATAGAGCTATACAAACCCTTTTGTGCCTTGTCCTCAAAGTTCGTAGTTTATGTAGTAAAAACATACTATTTATAACAATGATAATTTAGACCTAATTTTGCCATTTCCACAGGAAAGTATGGAGAAACCGAATTAACACGTTTTACTTTATTTATTAAATGGAAATTCTTTACTTTTGTGCAGAAGAAATTTCCATCTGCAATAAAATGGTCATTGTAAAACTGCTCAATTAAATAATCACAAAAATCGTGCTTGAATTTTCATCTGAATTTAATATCCTATAATTAATTTCTAGTGAAACAATTATAGAACTACACTAGACCTAGAAATAAAGATAGATAAGTAGATTAACAATATTTATGACGGTAAAACCCTTCATCAGAATTGATTAGTCAGAGCGATGTTTCAGTAAATAACGCTACCACTATTGTCACTCTGAGATAACATGATGTGTACTTAAATACAACAGTTTACCAACATCGTACCGTTAATTATAAATCATAGTCGTGATAACCCAAGTAGTTTCGGGGACGACCTTGAAGACCTTAAAGACATCATACTAATATTATAAATGAGAATGTTTGGATGGATGTTTGTGTGAAGGTATCTCCAGAACAGCTGAACGAATCTCGGTGAAATTTGGCATACATATAGAACATAGTCTGGAAGAACACATAGGCTAATAATTATTATTTTTTTAATATCGCGCGGACGGAGCTGCGGTCGACAGCTAGTCAAACATAAAACAGCGGTTAATGGATTGTTTCATTCTATTTATTGATGATTCCAAATCACCAAACCACTGGTTGTAAGAACAGCAATAGGCTTAACAGGATAATATTAAAATTAAATTAGGCTTTAAGAAAATCGCAAAATTTTAGCTTAAAGTACCCCAATTATTAACTAATTTTATCCTTCATTCGCTATCTACTGTCCTGCCAAATTGTGGAAGTTCAATCATTGGTAATGTAACTCGCAGTAGAACGTAGTTCTCGTGATGTTTACCACCATTTGGTTTGTTCTCTCATATAATAATAATAACATCCAAGTCACAAATCCTAGTACTTCAGTAACATGCACTAAAGATACTATTAAAGATAATTCGATTCCGTTATATTTATCACGAGTCGTATTAGACGGCTTACTTCTGTTACGGAGCTTCACCACTTCATATTCTGGACAATATAAATTGACGTTATCACTTCTTAGTTCTAATTCAAGTATTTACTTTCAAAACTTGACAATTTTGTTATCAAAACACTTGAGTAGGCGGTACAGACAAAGATTCGAAATTTGTAAGCCCAATGTTAAACGTAAAACGTAGTTATTGTTTCATCAAGGTCACTTAAAATTGCATTGCATAAATGAAGTTAGATGTCACTTCGTTATTTTAGCGAAATCAGGTTGCCATTTGTTTGATTTGTTTTATTGTTTGCCACCTTCTACTAAGTGACAAGTAATTCGTACTCTTATATTAAGACCTACAACACGTCGGTTTTACGTTTTTATCGTATTAACATTACGAAAGTATAGCATTTAACATTGAATTTGACATTTGACGAAAAAAAGCAATGCACAAATTAACACAGTAACTAATATTATAAATGCGAATGTTTAGATGAATAGATGGTTTAAAGGTATCAACAGAACGGATCTCGCTGAAATTTGGCATAGATGTAGAACATAGTCTGGAAAAACACATAGGCTATTTATTAAGTTCTTTTTAATTCGGCAGAGTCGCGGGCGACAGCTACTTTCACATAAATTTGTTTAATAATAAAAATAATATATTCTATTTTAATCTTAGAAGTTTGATATATCTTTAAATATTAAAATCTATTTCTATAAATAATCCTGTCTTATCAATTTAAATGACGGTACTTAGTAATTTTCTAGCGTTATAAATACACTACAAAGATGAGGGTAGTTTGTCCTTGAGTGGATACGACATAATTATTATGGCGCCGTCATAAATTCCAATATTTTCTATTTATATTCGATTTTTAATTAATTTTAAATTAAATAGCAATTTAGTTTTTTGTGAGAATAGTATGTAAGGAGTTTTAGATAAATTTCGTAAATAAATTGTGTTGTGAATCTATTATAATGAAGAACGGATGAATGATCGCAGTGCGTACATTTTGTTATAAACAGTTTTAAGAAAATGTTTAACAAACTATTGATTATGCAAGGTTTTATTTGTGTCGTTTCTTATTATTATCGTTTTATCTTCGAGTTTTGATTATTATTTCACTTTTATTCATTTAATTTAAGACAACAAAATACTCGTTCATACAAAAACACTTATAACCTACATTTAGAACAAAAAGTAAATAAAATCTTTTTGAGATATTTGTTTAATTACGATTTAAAACAATTGATTTTTGGCGGAATTATAATCAGTACATAAATAGAAGTTGACAACTATTTTGAAAACAAAATTTATTGTTTCGCCGTAAACAGGAAAAAAAATTCTTAAAAAAATAATCTTAGGATAAAATATTTGATATGTCATTAACTTTGTTTGCAGGTTTAGATTTCTTGGAACATGGAGCAGATTTCGAAGCTGCAATTTCAGCCACTGGTGAGTTATTTTTAGCATATTTTTAAAAAACAAAAACATTATTCATTAAAACAATTGAATGTTGGTTTACAAATAGAATCTTAACGTGTTCTAAATTTATGTGACGAAGTTTCATTATGAATGTTGTTACTTTCTTTGCTTTTTCATGGAGTAATCACAATATGTTTTTTTGTATATCTGGGTAGTTAAGGCACTCGGTTAGAGTATAAATGGACTGTCTCATCGTGTAAATTTTATTTGGATCATCTTATATATAATATTCTCGTATCACAATTTTCGTTCCCATACTCCTCCGAAACGGCTTGACCGATTCTCATGAAATTTTGTGAGCATATTGAGTAGGTCTGAGAATTGGCCAAGATCTATTTTTAATCCCGCGCGAACGGAGTCGCGGGCGACAGCTAGTCTAAATATAAGTTTGTTTTCAGGTTTTGGCCGTTTCCACTTCTGTTTATTGGCGATCACAGGGCTTATTTACGCGAACACCGCTATTGGTATTACTATAATATCTTTCGTGCTGCCGGCGGCGACATGCGACTTCCGGATGACTTCCTCCGATAAAGGATGGCTGACTGCAGCTCCTATGTTAGGTAAGATCTCTCTACTCCTGCTTTAATAGGGAGTTTACGAAGGTTTTTGTCTTCCTTTTCCTGTCAACTGTCATTTACTTAAATTTGAGATAAACTTTTGTTTAAAAATACTTAGAATGGGGTTCATAGGGTTTCAAATGATTTAATCCAAAACATTTTTTCTGTGGTCATTTGTAGTAGTATAATTACAAGTTATCCTTAACTTACGTGATCTTGAAATTGATGTTCCTACAATTCGAATAAATATTATTGCAAAAGGAAAAATAGATATGAAAATAAGTATTAATTTTAAAATTGAATAACTTACCTTTTTTTTAGTCAGCTCAAGTTATGAATTGAGACAGTCAATCAATCTGCATAAATTAATAAAGTGATCAAATATTGTTCAACGTTTTATCTTATTAATAGCCTTGTACATGTTGTGTTATAATGACTCAAAGACCACAATTAAAACGATTATGGAACTTCCGGAAAGGATTACATCTCCACAGCTGCATTGTTAATAGATTAACGACTGTTTAATTATTAAGAGTATACTAAGGTTTACTCGAGTCATCATCATCAGCTTTATATGACTCCACTGAGGGGCACGAAGCCTACCCTAAGTTAAGTGTGACTAGGCCATAGTCAAACACGCTGGCCTAGTGCGTTTGGCTGCTTGACTTCATACATATCTTTGAATTTCTTCGCAGACATGTTGAGGTTGTATCACGTTGTTGTCCTTCACCGTAAACATGTACATATGTCAATTGCAAAACACATGGTGGGATTCGGTCCAAAGACCTGCAGATTACAAGTCTAAAGCTTAAACCCCTAAATCAAGGATGTTCTTTTCGTATTATATGATTTCGCTCTTTCATAGTTTGAGTGTTCATAGTTATTGATTTTTTTTTAAATTTAGGTATGGTGATCGGGTCATACTTCTGGGGTTGCTTAGCTGACACCAAGGGTCGTAAATTGGTGTTGGTGTCAACGCTCCTGATCGATGGTTTCGTCGGCATCCTCTCATCTTTTGTCCAGATTTTACCAATCTTCATGGCTTGCAGATTTGTCAACGGTTTCTCGTAAGTATAAATATATAATTCGAATGACACTAAAATATGACGATGAATCAATAATTGACGAAATAACAGTAAAATTGTCGTAGATTTATTTTAAGAATAAGAGATAATTTAAGTTTTCTACGAACGCTGCACCACTGGGAACCCAAAGAAGTGTTTCAAACCATCTGAAATTACTTATCAGAACATTGAAGTTAGATCGAAATTTTCATTTGCTTTCTCAATTATAAATGCTGCACAAACCTGAATTAATAGCGGTGACAATGAAGAACGCAAATATATTTTAATTACATAACTAGTACAAAAGTTTAACGCGTATCTTAAATTGTAAAATAAATAATTGAAAAAAAAAATTATTCAAACACAAAAAAATCTTTATTTTTTAATAAAACAAAAATTTGGCGGGCAATGTCACCGGTATCTAGTGATGTCAACACGTGACATTACACACAGATAACGTCTAACATGCTACTTAAAGCTGTCAACGTGTGACAACTGTATCTAAAAGGTAAAAATATCTTTTTACACTGTGACAAACAATCGAGCTATGAAAAAATGTATTGTTTCTTAGTTAATGTATTGCATTGCATTATACTCTTATGATTAAATGCTGACGTTGATTTGTTTGTTATTTTTAAGCATCACTGCCTTGAGCTATTTCGATGTAATTTTAAATTAAACATTTTATATAAATAAAACAAAAATAGATTGTGTACTTGAATGTATATAAATACGATTGCACAAAAATGTACATTTATATGAAACGATACTTAATTAACTGAAATTACATATTCGTATACATAACAGCGTTAGTGTAGACTATGATAAATAAACCTAAGACCTTTATGTAACACACTAAATACGTTAAGAACAAATATTAAAGTCTGAACATCCTATGAATTCTGAAAATTTTCTTTTACAGTATTGCCGGCGCTATGGGTATCTGCTTCCCGTACTTAGGAGAATTCCAACAGACCAAATACAGAGAGAAGATTCTCTGCTGGATGGAAATGTTCTGGACTCTGGGTGTCATTCTACTTCCACGTAAGAGTCTACATCTATAAACTTTTATCTTTAAAATGTAACCATGCAATTTCAACTGCCATTAGTTTAAAGTACGGTCAACAAAACAAAAGGCCATTCAAGTACAGACTATTATAATGAGTTATTTCAACGAGAAGATTTATAATATCTTCTGTGAAATAATTCACCATGATTTCATATTAATTTACAAAGTTAATCTGAATTCTTTGAGCATAACAAAAATACAATTTCCTTTATTAAACTAGATATAGTAAGTTTGAATTATGTAACGTTGTATTTACTCTGTTTTGCGGTAGTCTCTGACTGTAAATTGAGGAATGAAATATTAAACAGGATGTTGATTAGAGGTATTTTAACTATTTGTACTTTACGTAGTGTTCGCGTGGGCCATCATCCCGATTCAAGGCATCCGTATCGAGAGTGGCAGTTTCTCGTACGACTCCTGGAACTGGTTCGTGGCGGCGTGCGCGGTGCCGTCCCTAATGCTAGGATTCTGGTTGCTTACCTTCCCTGAGAGTCCCAAGTTTATGATGGAGTGCGGCGACTATGATGACGCGCTTGCCTGCCTTAAGAGTATCTACCGACAGAACACCGGCGATGATCCTGACAACTATCCGGTAATATACTCTAATCTCTCCGCTAAGATATTAGAAAACGTCAATACAATTAATTTACCAAAAGCCAGAGCCACATTGGTTCACTCGATTTATTTTGAAATAATGTTTTGATACTTCAACATCTATACATACTTTTTTTGTACCTACAGTAACCCTACATCAATCTATACCATAATACTAACCTCCTAACCTTCACTAAGCAACAACGTTATTCTTTTTTACAGATCAAAAGTCTCAAGGAAAAAGTGCGAACAATTTCTGTAGCATCACAGAACTCTCAGAAATCTGTGCGAAGTCTGAGCATGCGCAAACCTAAAGACCTGAAAAGGTTGTTCGGTGAGATCTGGGTACAGACCAAAGCTCTATGTCGACCACCCTACCTCAAGTATACGATCCTCACTTGCCTCATTCAGTTTGGCTTAACTACTAGGTAAGAATTTCTTTTTCTTTTATCAAAAAGTTGTTTGTATTCAGTGCCGACGTTAGACTACCACACGGTTGAGTGACTGCCCAGGCGTTGGACAGAAAAGGGCGTCATAGGAACCTAGCTCAAATCTAGTGGACATAAAACCGTTACAGTTGATATTATAAAAACAACTCTTGTTATAAATTAGGTGTTTATCAGTGTAATGTCATCAGTATGCATCACTGTATTTATAACTTTTGATAATATTTCTGAATATAATTGCGAAGACAAAACAAAATTTCCAAACGTATCTAAAGCGAATTGCAAACAATAAATTGCGCCTTTACAATGATAAATATTGTTGTCACAATATAAATAACTAGGTAAATATTTACAACACAAACATTTTACAAAATTATCTATTCCAGCTACTACACATTGATGATCTGGTTCCCCGAGTTGTTCAATCGTTACGAGGAGTTCGAACACCGATTCCCCAACACTTCGGCGTCAGTGTGCGACGTCTCCGGCATTGTGGTAGACGAGGCAGCCGCTGACCCCTTTGACTGCGAAAAGATCATCGACCAGAGTGTCTACATGCACACCCTTATTGTCGGTCTAGCCTGCATCCCTACTTCACTCTGGCTGCCTCTCTGCGTCCACAAACTTGGAGCCAAGTTCTTCCTTAGTAAGTCGTTATACCAAATTGTTAGATCTCTTTTCCACTAAGCGCTAAGTAGCGGAAATAGTTTATGACATGATTATGTTGAAATATTATGATGAAATCATTCATATCTCACATGACTTTGTTAGTTTATTCTAAATGTAAAGACAATGATCGTGCCAATATACCGGGAAAAGATTTATTCATTTTAATATTATGCAGTATCTACTTAAAATTGTTAGGTAACAAAGTACCAACATGATTAAATTAAAAGAGGTTTTATTTTTTCCTAAACGTCGCATTATATCTATAGCTTAGTTAGTAATCATGTTTTGTTGCAGTTTTCAGTTTGGGCGTGGCTGCACTGGTGACATTCGGCCTATACTTCGTGCAGAACTCTATTCAGAACCTGGTGCTGTCTTGCATCTTTGAGGCGCTCACCTCGCTCGCCATCAGTCTTGTCTTCTGCGTCCTCGTCGACCTCTTCCCTACAAATCTTAGGTATGGGTTTAACCTTCACAACTTTATAAAACGAAATGAACGGACTAGCACGCTAGTTTACTTATTTATGTAAAGATCGATCGGAATGTCACTCGACGTTCATTCACCAAAATTCGGTTCAGCCATTTAAACTAGCTGACTAACTAGCCACAAGGAAATTGACACATTTACCAGCATCACCCCGCGAAACTTATTATTTTCCTGCATGAACTATATCTATGGTAATTTCTTCACGAGACTAATAAAATAATTTAATATAATTAGGGTAATGGCGGCCGCACTCTCCCTGACGGCGGGTCGAGGCGGCGGTCTGATCGGTAACCTGTCTTTCGGCTACCTCATCGACATCAACTGCATAGTGCCAATTGTCGTCTTCTCAGCATTCCTACTTAGTAAGTATACCGACCAGATTTAATTTTGTTTGAAATAACTTTTACTGGCCAATTAAAGTGCCATCTACCCTAATTCCTGGTTTACATAATCCCAGCACAATAGGGACTGTCACTTAAAATTAGAGCTAGTATACAACGGGCATAATATAATACGAAGCGGCGCCAATGAGCCGAAACAGTCCATGCCAGCTATACTTTCCTACTGTACTGGCATAATGTAAACCGGGCTTTGTCATTTTCCTCGTATAAATTAACAAATAAACTTCACTTTTAACTTTTGAACTCAATGAATTCTTATATTCTACAAGTGGAGGGTCTAAAATAACTATAATAATCTGCTATTCTAACTATTAAAGAGAAAAAAATGTGTATTACTCGTATATGTACTAAATAAGATTTACTCTTCCAGTTGCTGCCATACTGTGCTTCTTCTTGCCAAAGACAGGTCAAGAAGCGCTGGATTAAACAAGACATGTGTCTGAACATTAGATAGTGCAATTAGACTTTCAGCTAAGTGTTACGATCACACGTGATCTTACAGGATGTAAATATTGAGAACTAAGTAATGTTATTTATTGTCCAAATCTATTTATTATACAGTGCTGAGTGAGGCTCGTCAGGATGAGGCAACGCGGTTACAATATATTGCTATTCAAAATGTATATCTTATTTTGATAAGATTGAATTTGCAGTATTTTAAGTTTGACTGTGTGCCATTAAATTATTGTTATTAATAAAGGTTACTTCACCTTATTTAAATCTATTGTTTCATTTAGCAATTTACCTTAATTAAACTAGCTGTTATCCGCGACTCCGTCCGTGTGGAATTAAAAAAAAACTTAATTAGCAATCAATGTGTTCGTCCAGATTATGTTATTTCTATATCTATGCCAAATTTCAGCGAGATACATGCAGCCCTTCACCAGAAGTTCCAACTTTTTAACAAACATCCATCCATCTAAACATTCGCTTTTCTAATATTAGTAATCTATATATATAAAAGAAAGTTATGTTAGTTACACTATTTATAACTCAAGAACGGCTTTACAGATATGGCTGAAAATTGGTGAGGAGGTAGCTTAGAGCCAGGAGACGGACATAGGATACTATTTATTCATTTTTTTTCGAATTTATGTCTTGAAGCTTTTTGTTCAACTTATCTATATATTAAGTTTTTTGATATATCCACGCGGACGGAGTCGCGGGCGACTGCTAGTTACGGTATAAAAGTTTACTATAATTAAAATGCAATTTAATTAATTATAAATTAGAGATACAAATGCCTTTGATAAAAAAGTTTATTTTTAAATATATATTATTGATAACATAAAAAATTATTAATAGTGTTAACCCCTTTTTCTAGTATTCTTTTGTAAAGTAAAAAATAAGGTTTTATAACGAAGTATTAAACTTAATTGATTCACAAATACATACTAATAATATGCTTGAAGTATATTAAACAATTATGTACGAATATTTTAAACAAGAAGATTTTTAAAGCATTTGGTTTACGAAATAAATTTTATAAATAAAATCTTATCACATCAAGATCCAACATTTACGAAGCTTACAACTCTTATTTCATCTAAACAATGTAAGTTTATCTTTATATTGATACAGGTTAAGGTCCAAATTCCTATAAAAGTAATAAAAGCTACGATTTTAATAATAAATAATGGCAATTTAATTTAAAAAATAAAATTTCATGTAGGTATAAACTCAAAATTATCACGATACACCTATTCTAAAAAAATTAACACGTTGAGCGCCACGCGTATTTGTAAGACAATCCCGTACAGGCCACGAGCGCTGCTTAAACGCACTGGTATTAAAAGGCCGGTGTTTCCGATCGCAGTACAAATTCCGTAAAACCGTCAAAAACTTGTGTAATTCCGCAAAATAGTGTAAAATTTTATAGTTCTCATGTTACACGCTGTCAGCCACCGCTGGTTGTCGCGACCTAAACATAATATCTAGTGTCAGCCACCGATGGCTGACGTGGCGCTCAACGTGTTAATATAATAGTGTTTGAATACACAAAATAAAAATATAAATAAAAAAAAAATTGCATTACCGAGTCAAAAAAAAACGCTCAGCATCTCATAAGAAAAGTAACACTAAGTGATGGAACTGTAAGTGTAAAAGCACAGGACATAGCTGTTTACTCTTTTAATTTGCTTAGTGTTTATTTAAGTTAAGAGATTGACATCAAACTTATCATACAAGTTCGTACATGTTGTGTTTTTATCCTCTGCTAATGGTCAAAGGTGTTCGTTTTAAAACTGCCAGTGTTCATGTTTCCGCTAATTGAAAGTTGAAAGTTAAACCGAGTTTAATGCCTGTATCAAGTTAAAGGTAAGACTTACTTAACAATCTATCAGCGTGACGTTTGCGCGGCACTTGGCACTTGAGGCAGACCAAACTCATCCACAGGCACTCCATCCTTGTTGCGAATACTGTCAGCTCCCGGTTCCTTGTCTGGTGCAGCTGGAGCTTTGACCACATCATCCAAATATGATGAGTCATCGTCTAATGCGATTTCATCACCTGAAAGGAGAAATTTCAAGTATGGATTCAGTTTGAAACTACAATTTAAGTATATAAAAATATTAAACTATAAGTAAAGTACATAAACTGTATACTTTGCAATATATTACACAGTTTTATTTACAATAAGACTGGGTTTCAATTTAGGCGGAATTAACTACTAGCTAAAATAATAAAAAAAATATTATCACTACAGTACATCAATAATATGTAAAATATTTTTTACTGTAATTGAGTGTCAAACAAAGAAACTTAAATTAATTCTCAGCTTTGTCTGGCACATAGGCAGCAGTGTTAAGTCAATCTTTTGGTAAGACATATGTAACAAAGAAAGATAAATACCAAGTGCATCAAGCTCTGCGGCTAATTCATCATCATCAATCTCTGGCACTCCATACTGCCGTCCCAAAGCATCCTGCACTTCATCCGCTTGGTCCAACATGTCCGCCAACTCATCATTGACATCCTATAACATACAATAAATTCATATCAGATCTTGGTTCTGTAAAATCTCTCCTGGAGATTGTCAGCACCATAGGGATTGCTGGCTATTCATTGTAAAGCTAGGTTAACTGAAGTGATCCATGTTCTACCCTCGCATAAAATATGCAACAGTCAATTAGAGAAACCATAGCCCCTACTGCTATTTTATTTCTAGAAAAATTTGATTACACCATTGATATATTGTAGAAATCATACTAACCTCAATGGTGTCAATATTTATCTTTTTGAATTCCTTCTTCATCTGGTTGACGCCATCTTTCATAGCCGCTATAGTAGTGTGTGTATCCTTTAGGGTTTGTGTGGCATAATTTGCCTGTTCCATGTTAAATGACTGGTTTCTAAGGTTCTCTAGTTGTTGTTCATACCTATAAGTTTTTTTTGGACATTTGAATAATATTTTGTTAGCAATAACATATAAAAAGACCCAAACAACAGGTACAACAAACAATGGAAGACTGAACTTATAGCTTCGTTAGAATTATGCTCTTTACATTAACTTACATTTTTTTCTGTTTCAAAACTCTCATGGCTTTTTGCTTTACGTTATTTTTTGCAGGGCCTTCTCGCATCTTCGCCATTTGATCTTTGTATTTTCTTAACTCGGTTTCCAACTTTTGGACCTTCTGCTCAATATTATCAGCTCGACTATCCACCTGAAAAATTGAAACATTATTGTGCCTAACATGTATGATGAATCATTCAAACAAAAACGCAATATTATCACCAGCCACTTACATTAGTAATACAGTCTGCTATACTAGGGCCTGGTTCTTTAGGTTTTCCTCTTCCGAAGATTCTATTCATTTTCGTAATATAGCTTTCTGATAAGATTAAATTTACAAATACAGAATAATCACAGTATCCACCTTCTCAGATATTTCTTGTTTTTTTACAATTATTGACAACCATAGACAACAGCAGTCTTCCTCTTGTCTCTGGTCAAAACATGTTAACGATAATAAAGAACTGTCAAAACAAATAAACTACACAAGAAATCCGAAATCTGAATTAATTCTTCACCTTATTTGTTAATAATTATTTGTTAAAAACGTAAGCAATTTCCTAAACTGATTTGACAATAATGTCGAAAACGTGGAGATAAATATGGTTCAAAATACTTATCCAGATGATATAAGAATTTCTAATTAATTTCTAATTTTATTCCATGGAAGATGGGTCGGGTGCTGGTATGGGATGCAACCTGTTCAGACACGCTGGCCCCTTCCCATCTACATGGAACCAACAACAGAGCGGGTGCGGCTTGTGAAGCGGCTGAAAATGCAAAAGCATGCAAATACAGGGGTCTAGGCTCCGAATATCATTTTGTCCCATTCGGCGTCGAGACCCTTGGTCCGTGGGGTCCTAGCGCTTTAAGACTTTTTAAGGACATTTCCAAAAAATTAATCGACATCACAGGGGACCGAAGAGCTGGCAGCTACCTCGGTCAAAGAATTAGTTTAGCTGTACAGAGGGGGAACGCTGCCAGTATCTTCGGGACCTTGCCTAAAGGGACTCCTTTTATTAACATATTTTAGTTAATTATTCGGTTTTTTTTTTAAATTTTATTTTATATCATAGATTTAAGAGTTTATGTATTATAAGTATATATATGTATTAGGATGTAAATAATTAATAAAAATTTCTAATTACACTCGACGATGACGTTTATGGTGACATAAAATTATAGATTGTGTCAGTTTTGACATTGACAAGTTGATAATTCTTTTCAACCGCCTGGTTGATCGTCTTTTAAAAACAAATTTTAATTATTAGTATCTTATGTATTTATTTGCAACGGTTTTCAACAACTTAAATTACCAAACAATTAATTTTTAGCATTGAAATTTCTTTGTTTTTATTAACTTGTCAAAATGTCAACAAACGGCGTTTTATGTAAGGTGTGTGAATTTATTTTAAACCTTATAGAATCTGAATAGATGAATAATATCTGAAAAAAAAATGCTTGATAGAATATTCTTGTACTTCCAGTAAAAACATCGGAACCGAGATTGTATCTAAAAGTATAATTAATAGTTTTAAAATAGTCGTTAAAATCTTTACACCAGTCTAATCAAAAACAATTATTTGAAAGGTTTTACCAACCAAAACGCCTTTATGTAATAGCAAATATTTCCTAAACAATTTACAGCAACTCATCAAATTCAATAGTTTTTTTATTCACTTTACATATTTAGCTTTCAGTTAGTTGTTTTATTCATCCATTTCTCTGTAATCATCCATCCATCCATTATTTTTATCCATTCCTTCGTATTTCAATTTAATACATTAAATTTACCATTTTGAAACCATTGTAGATCATCTATAATCATGATTTTTAGGTGAAAAAGCTAAGTAATATCTTAATTACACAGCGCAGTTCTTGTGAATGTCTAAATAAAGTTATGAAAACCCAATGGGATATATCACAAGTCATGGGCTGCAATGGCAAGAATCTAGTTAAATATGGTGTACTGGTATTGAACAGACCAATTTTACAAAAAACTGATTTTATGAAAACATTCTGGAATAATGGTAAGTTTTGTTAACATTTTTTTTCAATTTTCTGTACTGTAACAGTTTAGAAAAGAGATGTACTAAAACTTTTTTTTATAATATTTCTCAGTAAATATAACAGTTTGCCATAATATGTATTTTTTTCCATAACTTTTGATTGTATTACTGCAATATTTTGCTTTAAGTTTCCAATGGCAAAATCCATGTGTAAAATATATTTATCTTCAAGAAAAGAAACATAAATAAAAATTAATACAGGTTGAAACTCATTTGCATAGTTATCATACTGTGTTACTTATTTTTTTTAATTTGGCGCTGTTACTGGCGACAGTTATTAATTTATAAATGTCAATAAAATGTCCTCAGTTTAGTCTATTTTTTCAGCTAGCGTAAGAATAACTGTTGATGGTGGGACATGTCAGTGGGATAACTTTTTAAAACTACTACCAGAAAAAGAGCAACAATCAATTCAGTTGCCAGATCTTGTTACTGGTGACTTTGATTCAATAACAGATGAAATATTACAGAAATATAAAAAGAAAGGTTGTAAGGTGAAATTTAGCCATTTTTATTAACATATTACCCTATACTAAACAATAGCTGTCATTCTCAGTATATTTAGTTGCAAGCAAAAATGTCATTTAAAATGAGGTTAATTTTTTAATTTTTTTTTTTGGCTTAGATTTTGTCTAGTGTTTTGGAACATATAGGGACAAGTCTGCGTTCTTTTTTATTTATATGGATTAATCATTAGTTTGGTATTTATGTGTTGATGATAACTAAATAATGTTTAACATATTATACAAATTCATATCTTTATATAAACACAGTACTAAATTTTTTATTTTTACTTGGTTTGAATAATATAAAAACAGAGGTCACTATAAGTAAATATCTTAGCAATGGCACTGAAGGTTAATTATTAATTTTATAACCAATGTTTTTGCAAAGAATTGAATATGACTAAAATTTATTGACATTGATTGAGTGTTGGTGGCTCAGAAGTCAAGCACTTGACTTGAAATCTGCAGGTCCTGGGTTCGAATCCCGTCATGCACCAATGGATTTTTCGATTTACATATGTACATTTATCCGACATACTTACGGTGAAGGAAAACATCTAGATGCAACTTGCACATATCTAAGAAGAAATTCACAGATATTTGTGAAGTCAACCAACCCGCACTGGGCCAGCGTGGTTGACTAAGGCCTAATCACTTTTAACTTAGTGTAGGCTCCGAGCCCCTTGGTGGGGAAGTAAAGTGAGCTGATAAATAAAACATTCATTATACATAAGGTGTGTAATTTATTTCTTTTAACTTTTAGATCATACATACACCAGATCAAGACCATACAGATTTTACAAAAGCTTTAATGGAATTAAATAAATACTGCACTGAATATAAAACTGAGGTATGTACAATTTAATAGTGTCAAGTGTTAAAAATAATATATATTTTTAAAACATTCAATGAATTCATGCGCTTATGATTTTCTTACATGAAATGTGTTAATATATATTTTTCATCATTTTTTTTTATATCAAAAAGTGGCAAACGAGCGAGCGGCCACCTGAAATAGCTGAAATAGCGAAGTGACCGTTGCCCATAGACATACGCAATTGCATATGCGTTGCCTACCTTTAATCGATGGAGGAGATGATGCACAGAAAGTAAATATCTTCCCTTTCCATGTATCCTCTCATCCGGAAAGTCCACTTCCTCTTCGCATCCTTTCCTTATAAGTAAAAGGGTGGAAAGGGAAAGAGGACTAAATTAGGCCTCCGGGACGCACACTCATCAGATGAAACGCGGAATTGCTTCCACTTCACGCCTGTCTTCTGTGTGGTTGTATGCAACATTCATATCCTGTTTGAATTATTTGCTTAATATTTTAATCTTATTAACCTGTCAGGGTTGTGTGTTAAAAATATACATTCCATGAATACATGCACATTCAATACTACTTTTTATCATGGAACATTTATAACTTTTTTGAATTATTTACTTTAATTTTTAATCACATTAATCTGTCTCTTCCAGATAAAGCATGCAGTCGCAATAGCCCAAGCTTCAGGAAGGATTGACCAAATATTAGGGAATGTACAGACATTGTATCTAGCAAAGTTGAATTTGTTACCTACAACTAAAGTTTATATAATGTCCGATGATTCGATATCCTGGTTGTTGTTCCCCGGAGAACATATAATATTTATACCTGAAGAGACAAGGAAACATAAAAGATCTTGGTGTTCGTTAGTGCCCATGGGAGAAATCTGTGATAGTGTCACAACAAGTGGCCTCAAATGGAATTTAGGTATGTGCTAGGTGCTCATATTTTTTAACGCACATTATCTGTGCAACATTGTATGCTTTTTATGTCTGTTTTAATTTTAATATTCATAATTTGACATAATAGGCCATTTTTAATATAATTTTCATGTAATTTTGTATTATTATCTATTGTAATTAATTGCTTAAATTAAATATATTTAATTACGTTAGTAATTTTTTCTACATAATAATCTTTATGTAATCAAACCTAGATAAGCTAGACAACAAGGGTCTGTGATATTTTCTCGCTTATAGATTTTTCTCACAATCTCTGGTTTCTCGCTTATAGAGATTGTCCATCGGAAGAATTATCTCGCTTATCCAGGTTGGGCTGTGTAGCATTCGTTGCGTTATATTTGGCTCGTTCACGTTCCGACACGTGTTGCCGGTCCAAAGGTCTGACATCGGCTGTCCCCTCTCTTCGAAATGTACTTATGGCGTGTACGATCGAGACAAACAACACTACGTCCTGTAACCATAATTTATTCATAAATATATAAAGCTGTTTGGATATGGTATATCTGAGTTTAACTATACAATGAGATGATAATATAATTTCCAGAAAACACAAGACTAAAGTTTGGTGAACTAGTGAGTACTTCAAATGCATTCGACGGCTCAGAGAAGGTAATGGTTAAATGCAGTCACACAATTCTCTGGTCGATGAAAATGCCCGGCATATTATGTAAGTATTGGTATTTATTTCATATGACAATAATTACTGTCGATCTTGGTTAATCGAGAAAGCTGGTCTCTACGGACCACCTCCATAATAAACTCTGGAAACCAAAAGAAAAATATAGCGTATTATCTCGCGTATATTTTAGTAATTGTCTTATTGCTTGCTAGTATTATAAAATTGAATGTTTGGATGGATGGATGTATGTTAGAAGGTATCTCTAGAACGGCTGCATAAATCTCGCTGATATTTGGCATACTTGTAGAACATAATAGTTTGAAAGAACACATAGGCTAATAATTAGTTTTTTTTTATTATGCCATGCGGACGGAGTCGCGGGTGACAGCTAGTAAATAATAAAAACGTTTTTTGGATTACATTTTCTTAAACGAATAACAATATTAATAGAAAATAAGTAGAGATTGCCAACTTGCAATAGATTCATAACTTTTTTATGTTATAAAATAATTTTATCATAAAAATTGGGAAAAGCGCCACCTAGTGAAGATTTGGAAACTTTTAAAATCAAAATTTAATTTTCTTTTTCAGGTTGACAAATACATACGGGGAATGTAGAGAAGTTGATTAGATGAATTTATTTCTGGAAATAATATACTAAATTGTTTTTTTTTATTTTCTATAAGTTCTGTTAAATTGTCTGATTTATAACACTCATTGTTGTGTTAGTTTTATACAAACGAAATCATTACCAATTTTTTAATATATTAATAGAAATAAAAGTAATGAAAAATGATAAAACTTTTGTGATTGTTAACCTGACTTATTTCAGTCCACTGTAATTTTTTTCCTTTAGATACTGCCAAAGTAGAAAACATTAAATATTTTCTGCTTTTAGTATAATTTTTAGTATGTATTATTAGTGCATTTTTTATTGTTTTCAAATGTCCCTCTTTTCTCTTGAATATGCAGCAATTACTGAAGAATATTCAAGACAAAATAGAAAAGGTTTAACTTTTAAAACGCCGTAAGTGAATTAAAGACTAAACTTTTTTTTAAAAAACATCTCTTGATACCAATATCAAGAGATGTTTTTTAAAATCTAGAAGTAAATTCCAATTAGTTTATTTGGGTTATTAGGTTTATTACTTATGTGCTGATTGTGAAGTTATAGGATAGTATAGGTTAATATTTCCATGGTTGTTTTTTTTTATTATAGGGGTGTTACATAAATGTTTTATATTTAAATGGTTGTTTTATTTGTATTAGTGTCCTCAGTAAAAGTATTGATTTGAAATTATTTGTGATGGAATAAATGTTGCCTATAATTACAAATTATTGAGCGTCGGTGGCTCAGGGGTCAAGCTTTGGCCAGCGTGGTTGACTATGGCTTAGTCATCCCTACTTAGGGTAGGCTTCGAGCCCCTCGATGGGGACGTATAGTGAGCTGATGATGATTACTAAGCCTTTAGTAAAGAATAATTTTAATCGGACCCTTTGTTAAAGAACTTTTTTATTGTTTATCTAAGATGCTTCTTAAATTGAATGCCAACTTGCTTGCGTCATTGAAAATTAAATTGTGGTAATTATACATAACAAACATTCAAGTAAGAAGCATTGATTATTGACCTTAATAAATAAATATAAGTATATAAACTTAATTACATAAAGCTATATATTATTTACTTTCAATAAGGTTAAAATAAAAATAAACGTTATTATAATATTTAAATTTAATTGCATGTAAAAAGTTATTTATTATTTGTTTTCATATGTAAAATATCTAATATCAATAGTTTAAAATATTTAACAAATATCAACACGTAAGTAGCAGTTTTAAAACATAGTATTTCGCTATCAATAAGCCACTTTGAGAAACATGAGGCTGCACGAACAGTGCTACCAACCGCACAACGAGATCACGAGATAGCTCTCGTCTTCCTTATCAGCTGATTTTCCTGCAAATAACTGAGGCACGATTTTATTTCTTCACGCGCATCAGTTGGAGGGCTCTTTCAAATACGTAAGTAACCAAAATACTCTATAAATTTATGAAATTAATGGAAAAATATAATAATTACAAATAGTTTACATATTTACATGACAAGAAAAGTATTTTAAATGATTTTAATATACTTATTTAAATCTGTTTTTGTACTATAAAAAGAAAGTTTACATCTTTAAATCTTGTTGTATATCAATTCACTAGAAATCTTTTATGCTCTACATACGTTTTAATTTGGTAAATAACGCGCCAATGAACAAATTAATTTAATGCTCGCATCACGAATTGTACTGGTCACATGCGCGGGAGCACCAACATTACGAATCGGTTCAGTTTGCTCTTGCGCGGTGAACGCGCGTTACGTGTATTTTGTGCACACAAATCTAACATATTAATACTGGTACGTAAGCATTCTAATAAACTTTATTCATAGTAATGCCATATTTAAATTGAATATTACTAATTTTAAATACATATATTATAATATTTTTATTAAATGTTTGATAATATTGATCGATACAAAGGCGATGATTGCTTTCAATGCTTGTGGTGGGACGGCTTGTGTTGCGATCAGTAGATTTACTTTTATAAAAACAATATTACTTACTAAAAACAATTCTTAAGTTTATAAAATAACGTGATAAGTCTAGTTATATTGATATTGTAAACTTAACTACTTTAACTAAACGTAACGTTTTTTATTTATTTAAATAAAGACGGAATCTTGAAACCGGTTTAAATAAAAATTAAATGATAAAAATTATTCGTTGATTTTGTATTCTTGTTATTCATGAGAAGCAAATTAACACAAAAGTCAAGTTTTAAGTCTTGTGAAAATTAAAACCTTATTCTTTGATTCCTCTTTCTCTTGATTGTTTTTATTCCTAAAACAAATAATAATAATTTAGGCACAAAACTTGCGACCTCTTATTCCAAAGTAATGCTTTTTGATTACTGAGTCGTGAGTAAGAAATTTAATAGTCCTCACTTAAGTATTACATAGTTTCCAATACCACAATCACGAAAAAAAAATTACCAGCTTCACGTAGAGATATTTGCGCGAAATATGTCATTATGACGAAAGGTCGAAGTCTTAAAATAGCTTGCAATTTTTGACAATAAAGCCTTATGTCCTTGAGATGGTTTAAGTTTTTTTTATGCAATCCTAGTAGAGTTAAGTTCAGGCATTTTAATGGTCAAGATTATATTGATTCCAATTTATTTCAAATCTAAGTACGCATATTTTCTAGTCATGTGATTCACTTATCACAAACTTACATGACATTATAATAATCATATAACAGTTTTGGTGGCCAGGAGACACAATCTTCTTGATATCGATAGAGTAGATAGTTTCTGAGTCTCTTTGTAGTTATCTCTGTTTCATCAAAGATGAAAGACAGGGATGACGATATGTTTTATACAGAGATTTGAGCTTAGAATGTCTGGGTTAATCGGCGACTGATTATGATACGTTTAGTTTGAACGCACCCTTACGACTTTATGATTTTTATGGAAAATGTAGAGCTTAGTGTACTTAAGAGTTAGACAAACCTTGACGACGATGATTGTCAGGTCTTGGAAGACCTAATCGATAGTGATATGTGATGGTGGATTCCATAGACTAGTATAGTGTGACGCATGTAATCTGTTGTACTGACTTAAAATTTAGTTTAATTCCTGAACTTGATACTTGATGATGAAAGAATTCTTTGATAATATATTCTTATCTTATGTATACGGAGATTTTTATCTTCATGACTGACACGTGACCTCAAGCACAGAGTACGTAGTATGTAGGCTACATTAAATCAGAGTCAAGTTAATTAAAGAGTAGCATACTAATACTTGAACTAAGAAATTACCTTAGTAGACCTAACAGCAATTAATATGGTACAGTCCTAGAAGATCGGCGTCAGAAATTTATGCCTGGTTTACATTATGTCAGAACAGCAGAACTGTAGCGCCCAATACTAGCGCTGGCGTAATGTAAAAACCAATGAGCGACTATAGTCCATATCAGGCCAGCGCTACTGTCTTATTGTACTGGCATAAAGTAAACCAGGCACTAAAGACAATATTCTTATCTCCATCGTTCTTCGAACCATAGTGTATACCGTGTACCATTTGATTGAAAAATATTTTGCCATTTCCAATATTTAAAGAATATAACAATATATAAAGAAATGTTGTTAGTTGTCGGCTAACACATAAAAAAACCTTACGTAATCACATGGGTACTGATAGCGCAACATTTTTGCAATACACTAAACATGTTTTAGTTCAAATCAATATACATAACAATATGTTTGTCTGCGTGTTTGTGTTGAAAGAACTACGTGCCCGCACTATATGGGCATTTGTGTCAACATAAACTAAACTTTATTTAAATTAGTATGTTGCAATTTATGTTATCTAGATCTTTTTGGTAGCGAACGTTTTTAAATGGAGGCTGGTTTGACATATTTAAATGAAACCGGTGTAGATAAAACCTTCGTAGTGCGTGAGCCCTAAAAAAACATTTTTCAAACCACAAATTAAAAACGGGAAGAAACGGGTCTTCTAATTACACGATAAACGAAAATACTTTTAAATGCCCCTTATTCACACCGATATACGTAAAAAAACGTACCTATAAACGTAAATAGTATTTGCTATTTGAGGTAATGTAAATTCACACTTTCTAAATTTACCGGCAATAAATATTAGCAAAAAGTACGAAGGTTCCAGAGAAATAAAGCACTTGTTTCGTTGCAAATCTTAACATCCTTTACACTACAAATAGTCTATGACATATCCCATTAATGTCCGTAAAATTCTTTAAATTGCCGGCGCTGTATTTGGCAAGGTTTATAACAGCAATTATCAGAATGAGTAATGCGCCTTCTGTGACTAACGTATTAAAAACAAATATTGAGCTAAGGCTCGCACCGCTGATATGTTTTATTCATGCTTTGCACAAACATGCACTGTTTTATAATGAGGTTAAATACATGTCGAGTTTTTGGTTCTAAAGATAATGAAATTCTTTTAAAAGCGTTTTAAAAACCAAGCTACTTACACTATTTGCTTTATTTTTAATCTTACTAAAATTATAAATGCGAATGTTTGGCTGGATGAATGGACTGTTTGTTTGAAAGTATCTCCGGAACAGCTTAAACGATCTCGAATGAAATTTGACATACATATAGAACATAGTCTAGAAGAACACATAGGCTACGTATTAAGTTTTTTTCAATTCCGCGTGAATGAAGTCGCGGGCGATAGCTAGTAAAACATTCCTAGAATACGATAAGTTTATAAGTAATTTGTGTTTGAATTAGTCGTGGCGGATATTGTAGACTCTAGAGTTCTTTTATGAAATGGAAATAAACACTTTTTTATCATCTGACAAACATCTTCAAACAATATTTAGCATGTAAATGCAATCTTGACATCAGCCATTATGAGTTCAGATCTCTTATTCATACTTCGCAAATGCAAAGCAAAAATATCTCGATCACAGAGAACCATAATTATTTAACATACTAGATAAGTTTACAGAACCCTAATTTTAACCTAACATTAGCGTAAAAACTTTAAGAGTAATTAGAATACGGCATTAGTAATTTTATGTACAACTAATATTATTTTATGCTTATTTATATGATACATCTAGCTGTTGCCTACGATTCTGTCTGCGCGGAATTAAAAAAAACATAGTAGCCTATGTGTTCTCCCAGAATATGTTCTATATGTATGCCAAATTTTAACGAGATCCGCCTAGTCCCGAAGATACCTTCTAACAAACATCCATCCATCCAATCATTAGCATCTATATATATGTATATAAAAGAAAGTCGTGTTAGTTACACTATTTATAACTCAAGAAAAGCTTTACCGATTTGACTGAAAATTGGTGAGGAGGTAGTTTAGAGCCAGGAGACGGACATAGGATACTACTTTATCTTTTTTTTTTAACATAACCACGCGGACGGAGTCGCGGGCGACAGCTAGTTTATAATATAAGTAAAAAGTAAGATTAACATACTTATTAATTAGTTATACACTTCTCAGAGTAACATAATACGAGGTATTTATTCGTGATAAGAAAATTCCCATACATATTTTGCTACTCGAGCAGTTGACTTCCAGTTAACAGCGTCGTTACATTTTTGTAATTGATTCTATTCGCAAACAAAGCGCAAAGAATAAACAACATCCGGAGGCAGTTTATACTACGCATATCACGTTACAATCGTATCGTATTACACATGCTTCTGTATTAACACGTTAGCTGCCAGAATGATTTTTCGTAAAACTAAATAAATTGACCCGCTGTTTATAAGCTTTATGGGGCCTTGCGTGTCACGCTGTATACAACAATTCGATTAAAAAGCGTCCGACAAGCTACAGAGAGGTGTTGAATTGAAGTATTGTTTGTCGGACACATAGTCCGACACGGCCTGATTGAAACATTAGCTTGTCGGACATATAGTCCACCATGGTAGCTAACGTGTTAACCCCCGTTAGACAAAATGCATTCGCTGCGAAGCGATTCCATAGAGAACTTCAAAATTTTATGGAACTGACGCGCGATAATTACATGACTTATCGATAGTTTTATTTTTATTTCAAGAAGTAATTCCATCGCATGTCTGGATTAATTACTTAGTTCAATTTAAAAAATACTTTTTATCAAAACATAGAAGCGTATTCCAAACATAAATTCATTGCAAACGTGGGCTTCTACTGGCAAAGAACCGGTATAAAATTATGCTATTACTATAAAATTGGAAAGAAGCGTAGATGTGTTTTAAATCAGTTTTTCGTCAGTGAAAAACCACAGTTACAGTATTCGAGGCTATCTTTAACATAAATAAGATAGTTTATTTTACTTGCTTCATTGTTTACATTAAATCCGAGTTTAAAAACAAGAAGATAAGAGATTAATAACAGGTGAACTAAACAGTTTGGTATCTGGAAATATTTCTAGTGCATGGAAAAGTTAAAAACAGAAGCTTAAAATATGTTTATATACAATTTACAATTTCTTTTTAGAATTCGAACTAACATATCAGCAGTTCTTTCTTGTTTACGAGTGTTACCATAACCTGAAAACATGCTTTTTAAAAAAAATGTTCAATGCAAAATGTTTATGGCAACTTTTCTTTAATTTTTTTTTGGCAATTGAAGAAAAAGGTTTTATCGAATTCTTATCATGAATGACTAAACATTTGCAACAGGATGTGACGTATAACTTAATTTTTCTGTCTTTGGAAAATATTCGCTTTCGAATATCTAAGTTTAGGTGGAAACCTGGTATCTTTAAGTGAAACAATCAGTCAATACTCATAGCAGAGGGCCTAGCAGTAACATTTGCGACACGCGCTTCCGTAGACTCATAAATTTTATGCACAAGTTATAATATAAATTTTGTCGACTACGAAATCATTCTCACAAATTTTCATGCTAGTCCCTCTGATATATGAGCCATTAAAAATGAAATACATTTTAAAAACATGTCGGAACTGAGGAAATGTTACTGGCCGGAAATAAATACATGACATAGGGACCGGTTGGCCTTTTTCGTGAATGTATCGTGTCCTTTACCTCCGTATGTGGGATACGGACACATTACGAGTTGTATACTAACCTTGTAATGCATAATCTTTATGCTGTTATCGTTTCTTTACCTTGCCGAGTTCAGAAGATTATTTACGCACTCGTTGGGTTTTACACTGTTTGTCGATATATTTCTTACCGTGGATTTCTGAGACCTCGTTTTAAACATATTGTTATCTCCGTTTTGTTAAAGATAACGAAAGGGATGGTAATATGTTAAATACAGATTTTGGTCTTAGAAACCAATGGTAAGTCATTTTAGTGACTTCATTAGTTAGTAGTATTTTGGAAGATGACTAAAGAGATACATAGTCTTGTTCATAATTTAACGATACTAATTAGTATTGTACCTCCACAGCGTAACCATTGCAAACAAACGTTGCTTTAAAGATATATGCAAAGTTACATTTAATGTCTTTTCTCTTGTTATGACCCTCTCTTAAAAAAAACAAAAACAACTGTAGTGTACCAAGAAACAAAAGATTGATATAACTATTCAAATCATAAAATGACGCAGACTTCATTTTCTACGTTTATTTAATCGCGTAATAATAACTTTTAAAAATAAATCAATTTTTGTGTTAAAATTCGCTTCCTCAGTTTTTATGAGTACGTTTGCATCGGAAATCAAGGGGACAATGTTTTTGTAAACGCGTCGCCGGGATAAAAAATGTTACGCTAAGCTGAACGCAGGTATGCAAAAACCTTCCGGCCTTGCGTCATAACAATCCTTCGTATTGACTGACCGTCGTACTCAGAATCATTTGACGGTTATTAAACATCCACTTAGGGTTTATTTATCGTACTGTATCTGAGGTTCTCGTACTGATCACTTAAAGATGCTTCAAGAGTGTTACAGTAAGAATAAATTAATATTTTAATTTCTCCATTCTTAGCTTACTCTTTTTATTTTTTAAATATTGAAATTTATTTTGTAGATTTTTTTTATCTGCTAAACCAGCCAGAACTTCCAGTTACGAGCTATCTATAAAACCTATTTTTACGTATCCTTGTTCCATGTTTAAAATTTTATAAATAGTATAGATAAATTTAAAATAGTAACAACGTTATTTGAATAATCAGACTTTATTGTTTATGTTTGAGGAAAAATTTGTAACAAAGACTTGTACAGTGGGTTTCCATTGCTGAAACAATAATTTATCATCCTTCTTATTTACGTTGAAAACAACTGAGATAGCAATGTTTTTCGGCAGTGTTAATCTATTAGATTGAGCGTGTCGAATTCTGGACACGGTTGTCGGTGATGGTCACTTCCAATATTATTGCGTGACTGAAATCACTAAAGCGAAGTTTTGTATCATTACTTTGGTTCACGAAGAAGTCTTACTAGAGGAAAAAAATTCAATCATCCGCTAGACTTGCTGCTAAATTTATAGAGTTTAGTTTTTTTTTCATTTAAAATAAAAGTCTTAAGCAACAATGTTAATAAGATTTTTAATAAAATCTTCTTTAATGATCTGTTATCAGAAACGCTTTGTATTATAATTATGTACACAATTATTAATAGCTACATTTACCTATAATAGACTCAAGGTTATAGGATTTTTTATTATATGCAACTGTACTGTAATTACAATAGTTTGTAAAATATAGAGTTTAATATAATTTAATGACAATTTAACCTTTACTACACTCCCGAAAGTAACTAAATAATAACATTGTATTTTTATAATCCCTTATTTTTTACCGAGTTCTCTTTATATTAAGGACACCCTTTTGTATGAGTATTGATTAGTCTCTCGATCGATTGATATCTCTGAGTGCGATAGTTGCAACATTACTAAGTGACGTTTGTATTTTTATTTTTAATAGGTACAGAGTGTGACCGAGATCAATAGTACTTCACGATAACACTGAGACGACCTTGTTGCGTTTTACAAGGGTGATATTTGCACTAGTTATACATGGTGTTCGGTTTTTACAACCGAATAAATAGTCTAATAGAGACAAGAATACAATAAGCTATGGCTACTGGTGTAGCATGCATCTTGCCTTTTCTATAACAGCGGTTTTGGCGATACAATAATAAAAAAACACATTGCGGTCCTTCTCTTCTTCTCATTCTCTCTGAAAAATAGAGATAGCAATAGCGAAGAAAATGCAAAATGAACAGACAAATGAAAGCCTAAATAATGACTTTTTAATTATATTGTAAAAATTTGAAATCTTTTTTAGCAAATTTGATCTGATTTTAGCAAAAATATTTAGAAAATACATGTTTTAGAATTGCAGTTTATTTATAGTTTATCAGTAAATTTAAGTGTAACAATTTTATATAAAGGCGAGTCCTTTCATCATCATTAACATCGACTCTACTTGTTATTTAATATCGATGTTTTGTAACATCCTGTAGCGCAGTCCACTACGCGGTCGCCCTCATTCCAATCACACTTGGCCGTCACTACTAAATGGCATTTTAATTACGCCTCTCGACTCGATTGACAACTCATCAAACATTTTTTTCTTAATTAAGATTAAGGTTTCACGTCTGATTATGTTTTACGAAAAAAAAAACAATAGAAATACATAGACAATAAAAAATATCAATTTGAAAGAATTACTCTATGAATAATAATTTCAGTTCACTAATATACCTAATGTCAGGAAGAAAATCCGACGCTGTGACTGTGTATCGACGCAACACTAGCCTTATTAAAATGTCACTGTTTATGTCCCCTCACTAATCATTCTGACACTTGACTTGGTAACGAAAACGTGCCATTTGCACCAAAGGATTTTAACTAATAACACGAGGGACATCAACTTTGTCATGTCTTCACGAACCGAACGAGTTTCTCAAGCGAACGTTTAAGCAAGACTGACTACCTTTAATAGTCTTATTAATTTCACAGCATTTTATTTGTAACTACCCTCCATTTGGTACCAACTTTAAATTTGGTATTAGCTTTAATTTTTCTATCGTAACTTATTGAAGTATTGTTTACAGAGGCAGTGGAACAATAAAGCACCAACATGGGGGCGATGTTCCGGAGCGAAGAGATGGCGTTATGCCAACTCTTCATACAGCCAGAGGCGGCGTACACCTCCGTATCAGAATTAGGAGAGGCCGGCTCTGTGCAGTTTAGAGATGTAAGTATGACTCACCTGATAAGGTGGCAGTAGGATTTTGTAAGGACTGCGTAATTATCATGGTAATGTCCCAGTCTTTGTATGGTTTTAAGGCTCGCCAACACCACACTATGTAAACAATCGTACCACACAACCTCCTCGTTCGCTGTCCAGTAACGGCTGTGAACTGAGACATGAATGTGGCGCTTTAAACAAAGACCATAGCCAATACACTTAAAGATATTTCTATGAATTGAAATATTTTTTATTATAATTTAAAGTCAATAAGTTAATTGAAGTATTTAAATCCAGATTGTATTGAAAACGACAAAATAAAACGTTTTTATCTTATGTAAAAAGCTCTGTCGGAGCGAACGTGATACGGCGCCAGAGAGTCGTATGCAGGTTGTAATGTCGGGCAGGTTGTTTACTAGTGGGGCCAAGCTAACGCTCCCGTAGGAATAACTAACATAGTGATGACGTCACATCACGATTCATGTAACTTAGCATTTTGTTAATACTGTCTTGTTAGGTAATCTATTCTAAATGAATAATGCAGCGTATTTTCTTTACATTTCGATTAATAACGTCAAAAGAACAAATAAAATTTGTAAACCAGGCATACCTGTTTTCTTGTATCTACAAATTGTTGTTTTTTTAATAAAAACTTACATTAAATGTTTACATACGCTTATTGAACACTTAAATTACGATAAAACATTTTCATAGCTAATAAATATTTAACACGGATTCTATTTATGATTTATGAACCAATACTTCAATATGAACTGTAATTTCTAAGCAAGGGAAAGTGGTCTTTCCGCTTTTGATTTTACGGGATGTATTGCATAGATGTGAATTAAATATTAGCTACTGGTTTTAACTGGTTCGGAAAGTCAATGTAAGGCCATCGAGGCGTTACTACAAAGGGGACAAGGTCATCCTGTCTTCGAATCACTCGCCACACCCGAAATAATGAAACATGAAAGTAATACACAATTGACTAAACACCTTTAAATAAGCTACAAATAACTAGAGATTTATTAAATCCATATTTAGGTTATTATGTTAGAATAGGCGTTAAGCAGTAACTGAGGAGACTTAAGGGAATCTAATTTTACGAACGGGTTTTTATTAATGGACAAAACGAGTTTGTGCAACTTTCCACGTGGATAAAATTGGCCTCTCTTCAAATTGCATTATGCACCAGGTTTTAAAGTGGTCGGCCATCATGATATATACATGGTACAAAATTCAATCTCAAAATGGTCTTTTACCTTTAGCAAACTCCTTTAATAAAATCTAAGAAATCAATACGATTTAGTTTGTATCCTAAGTTACAAAATGTATTTGGCCCTAGAAGGTATCTATTTTTGGCAAGGCTTTACGGACATAAAAAACTATATTCCAATAATACAGTTGTCCTATCAACAGTGTTACATTTGAGGTATATTTATAATTCAAGTATTCATAAAATATGCACTTTGCTAACTCTAGATTAATTATTTATAGAACATATGCATTTTGCTTCATATTCTCGGTATTCGACATCGTAAAATAGTTAATTGCAGTCTTCAATGCGGTTTTATCACATGATCGGCTTAACTGGAAACCTTGTACATCTTCGTTTCCGAGAAACATTTCCTCGCGGAAAACTAAACACAACTAACTTTTAAGACGTTCTTCTATTGGTACCAGAAATATGCCTTCTATGTTTTAAACAGTTGCAGTTAATTTTAAATAAACTCATAGTTTACTTTGTGCCAGAACAAATCAGGAGTTGTAACTCCATTATCTCTCTTAACCTAGTCCTAATTCAGGACTCGAAAGATGATCAAGAGTTGTCTTAACAAACATTTTTAATTTAAGGTTGGCAATGCATCTACAACCTTTATATTATACCAAATGTGCTAAAAAAAATTTTAAACTCTTGTTTTAATTACAGTTGAACCCAGACGTCAACGCATTCCAACGTAAGTTCGTTAACGAGGTGCGTCGTTGTGATGAGATGGAGAGGAAACTGCGGTACATCGAGGCGGAGGTGCACAAGGACGGTGTGCATGTGCCCGAAGTCAAAGAGCCACCGCGCGCCCCCAACCCGAGGGAGATCATCGACCTTGAGGTCAGTATTCCAAGAGACCATAACTAGATTATAGACTACTTGCTGTCGCTCGCGACTCCGTCCGCGCGGAATTTTAAAAAAAGCTTAATTAGTAGCCTGTGTGTTCTTCCAGACTATGTTCTACATCCATAGCAAATTTCATAGAGATCCTTTGAGCCGTTCTGGAGATACCTTCAAACATCCATCCACCTAAACTTTCGCAATATTACAATAGGCAATCGACAAAAACAGTTAAATATTATAAAATTGTTTTTCTCAGGTTTCAAATAGATGATTATTTGCCTCTTGCTTTTGAAGTTTATCTTTCTATCATTCAATTTCTTCAATATTAAAAAAATTATTGAACGCCATAAAGCTTTCGATTATTCAGAGTTATGCGTAAGCCTACTAATTGTGTAATTTACAACCTTTCAAGACGTTAACAATTATACTGACGATAAGATAAGCGATTGGGTATTTGACAGCGGCTTGATTGTTTTTGATTAATAGTGATTGCTTTCAATTCTTGGCAATACTTGAGCCACTTAAAATATCTCCATGTTTAGGCTCATAAGAACTCGGTATTTATTAGTAGGTTAAGGACGACTAAGCGCTTTGATTTTGTAGTTTTTGACGAACTTGTCCTTTTTTTTACAAAAACTGTTGATTTTAAAATGCTTGGGGCCAAAATGTAAACTCATATGTAATACTTAAGGCAAATATTTCAGGCTCACTTGGAAAAGACGGAGAACGAAATCCTAGAGCTGTCGCACAATGCGGTGAACCTGAAGCAGAATTATTTGGAGCTGACAGAGTTGAAACACGTGTTGGAGAAGACCGAGGCTTTCTTCATCGCACAGGAGGAGATCGGAATGGACTCCCTTACAAAGTAAGTAGCATAAATAATACAAAAGACGATGGACGAGTAAAATAGAATAGTGGTAGTCTGCAGCAGCATTAACTTAACATGGATTGTGATATCACAACAGAGATGATACGCGTGAAGAATTATTACTGTGTTATTATTTGTGTGTTTTGCCACCTTGAAATATAATATTAAAAAGAAAACTACCCATTCCCATGAATACAACATTGCTGAACAAATTACTAAAAGAGGAGAAGGATGGGACGAGAGAGAACTTTATAACCTAGAAATAAAGTGGTTATACTAATCATTATTGTATTATGCTAGGTCGTTGATATCGGACGAGGCGGGCGGGCAGCAGGCGGCGACGCGCGGCCGACTGGGCTTCGTGGCGGGCGTGGTGCAGCGCGAGCGCGTGCCCGCCTTCGAGCGCATGCTGTGGCGCATCTCACGCGGCAATGTCTTCCTCCGCCGTGCTGAACTCGACAAACCTCTTGAAGATCCTACATCGGTTAGTGGATTACTGACTACAATTCTACGATAACATCTTATACGTGTTAATAAGAGAAATTAACAAATTTGTACTGTCTCAATTACTTATTATACGTTCAGTGTCCCTCGCCTAGAGAGTCACCTTACCAAGAAATCATAATGATATCGATTTTTTTTTTCTTGCATAATCTGCTCTAAAAAGTAAATATAATTTTTGTCATGATTCTGATCAGAAAAGCAATTATGTACTTTTAGTTTGCTTTTTTTTTCAATAAATCGGTTATTTAAGTATGAATATTTGGTGGTAGGGCAACGAGATCTACAAGACGGTGTTCGTGGCGTTCTTCCAAGGCGAGCAGCTAAAGTCGCGCATCAAGAAGGTGTGCACCGGCTTCCACGCCTCGCTGTACCCCTGCCCGCCCTCCAACACCGAGCGACAGGACATGGTCAAGGGAGTCCGCACCAGACTCGAGGACCTCAACATGGTGAGCGAAACTACTCTCTTAACACCACCTTCTGTAGGATTTCAATTAATTCTATATTAGTACATATTTAAATGCAAAAATGTCTGGTGATAACACAGTCCCATCATTTTTTTTTGCAACAAAGTAATGATGTACATAAATTATAGGTGCTGAATCAAACCCGCGACCACAGACAGCGCGTGCTGGTGAGCGTGGCCAAGGAGCTGGCGAGCTGGTCCATCATGGTGCGCAAGATGAAGGCCATCTACCACACCCTGAACCTCTTCAACATGGACGTCACCAAGAAGTGCCTCATCGGCGAGTGCTGGGTGCCCACTGCTGACCTGCCCAACGTGCAGAAGGCTCTGGCCGATGGATCTGTTAGTTCTATACATTTCAATTTATTTACGTGTCTTTAATTATCACGTTTTCAATATCCTTTTCGGGTATGCATTGAAAATCAAAAAATATACAACTATAGAACCAATGCAGTTGATTCACAATCTGTCTACTCCTTAAGATTACAAACATGAATTAATATATCTTATTTATTTATCATTTACAAAGGTAAATAATAATTCTTATGTGATTTTAAAATATATTGTGATGTGTTCAGAACGCATGCGGCAGTTCTATCCCGTCGTTCCTGAACTGCATAGAGACGGACGAGGAGCCGCCCACCTTCAACCGCACCAACCGCTTCACGCGCGGCTTCCAGACTCTCATCGACTCGTACGGAGTCTCCTCGTACCGCGAGTGCAACCCGGGTAAACACATTTATACATAGTAAACAGTCCTGTTCTTTCTTCGTAAAGAATAAAGCATAAAGCATAGCTAAGCAATGCTTTTGGATTTTTTTTTATTTCAACCTTAGTAATATAATAAGTGCTTATGTCTTTATGGATGGATGTTATGTTAAAAGGTATCTTCAGGACGGCTGCATGAATCTTGCAGAATTTTGGCATAGATATAAACTATGTCAGATAGGCTAATAATTCATTTTTTATGGACAGAGTCACGTGCGACAGCTAGTAAAATAAATTGTATATTTGTTTCCAGCGTTGTACACAATAATCACGTTCCCGTTCTTATTCGCTGTGATGTTCGGTGACCTGGGCCACGGCTGCATCATGGCCATGTTCGGCGCTTGGATGGTCCTAAAGGAAGTCTCCCTCGCCGCCAAGAAGTCCAACAATGAAATCTGGAATATCTTCTTCGCCGGTCGTTACATCATCTTACTCATGGGCTGCTTCTCCATGTACACCGGCTTGGTGTACAATGATATATTCTCCAAGTCCATGAACATCTTCGGTTCCGCCTGGTTCGTGCCATACGACAACGAGACGCTCGAAAAGAACCCATCTTTTACTCTCGACCCTAAAGCTTCTTACATCAATAAACCGTACTTTATTGGTATCGATCCTATTTGGCAGGTTAGTTTCTTTCTATCTATCTTAATAACATTAATTATAGAGCGCCAATAGCCTAGTGGTTAAGGGTACGGATTTCCGAACAGATGGTAAAGTTAGAATCCCGCCATACGACTATTGTCGTATACCATATATATACTATCACAATTCTAGAGCTTAAGTAACAAAAATCTGCTGTTTTATTTTTTGTGTAAAAGAAGTGAGGTATTTAATACTGATGACACTTCCTTGCAAAATTAGTCAAATAAACATTTTTTTTTCAGTCCGCTGACAACAAGATCATCTTCCTGAACTCATACAAAATGAAGCTTTCTATTATCTTCGGCGTCATCCACATGATCTTCGGTGTCTGCATGAGTGTCGTCAACTACAAGTTAGTTTACCTTAGTTACCATGTTAATGTCGGATTCCACTGTTTAAATAAAATTGTCTTTGATCTCATTCTCTAAATAAAAAACAGAAGCCACAAATGATAGATATTTTAACATAAATATTGCGGCAGTGGAATTTTACTGTAATATTTTTTTCTCTAACAATTAAACAAAGACTTTAAATAATTATTAACCGTGGGTTTCTTAGGTCAAAGTCTTCTTAGGACGATATGTTTTAATAAAGATTTGGGCTCAGAAACCAAATGCCGTGTAAATTGTATTTATTATATGTTTTTGTTTGTCAGTTTCTTCAAGAGGCGTTACTCGATCATCTTGGAGTTCGTTCCGCAAATCGTGTTCCTGTGCCTCCTCTTCCTCTACATGGTCTTCATGATGTTCTACAAGTGGATCTCCTACAGCACCTTCGCCACAGGTATACTATCATAAATTACCTATACTAATAAAACACACACTCACACTTCTTTATAACTCAAAATCTTACCAATCACGGTATATTTTATCTATAATACAAAATGCTTTAGGCTATATATTTTCACGCTATTAAACTTAGAGGGTGGGTAATTTGAAAAAAATATTATGCGAGAATGGGACAAAAATTGCAAGCCAATAGCAGCAAGGATGGGTGGTTGGCATGGTAACGGTAATTCTCAGCGTTGGTAGTTTTTATTTTAAAACTTAATTACATAACTTCATTGATAAAGAGCATTCTAAAGATGTATGAAGCTAGGGTAGTAATGTCAGTAATTGTGTTGTTCCAGATGAGGCGTACAAGCAGGGCTGCGCGCCATCAGTGCTGATCCTGTTCATCAACATGATGCTGTTCTCCAGCAACGAGCCGGAGCCGGGCTGCAAGGAGTTCATGTTCGACAGCCAGGGCACGGTGCAGCGCGTCTTCGTGCTGGTGGCGCTCTGCTGCATACCCATCATGCTGCTCGGCAAGCCACTTTACCTGCTCTCCGCTAGCAAGAAGAAGCACAACAAGGTATATAGTAATCACCTAAGTTATTTTATTTGATGTCTCTAAGGAAAGCAATAACTATAATTTAGTTGCACATTTCAGCCGGAACATTCGAACGGCAGCGTGAACCAAGGCATCGAGATGCAGGAGCAGACTGACATCAGCGAGGCGGGACAGACGCAGGCGACCCCGGCCAAGCCCGCGCCGCACTCGCACGAGGACGAGCCCTTCAGCGAGATCATGATCCACCAGGCCATACACACCATCGAATACGTCCTCAGCACCATCTCTCACACCGCCTCATACCTCCGGCTGTGGGCTCTCTCGCTAGCTCACGCAGGTAAATAACAGCTCATATGTTATAAATGCAAGAATTTGGATGAATAAATGAATCTTAGGTTACAAGGCATCTTCAGAACGGCTGGATGGATTTCATGATCAAAATCATGATGCAAAACTGGCACCAATGCATACTTTTTTTTTAATAATAGGCAGACGGAGTTGCAGGCGACAGCTAGTTAATAATATTGTCGTTTGTGCAGAATTGTCTGAGGTGCTGTGGGACATGGTGCTGGCGTTCGGGTTACGTGACCCGACATACGTGGGCGGCATCAAGCTGTACGTCGCCTTCTGCTTCTGGGCGCTCTTCACCCTCGCCATCCTCGTCATGATGGAGGGCCTCTCCGCCTTCCTGCATACCTTGCGTCTGCACTGGTATGTACCGAAAATATTTTAACTCCAATAAGGTTGATGCAAACTACTACAAGAATTGTCTTGTCTTTCTAATTAGAAATATGACTAAAAAACCTATATATCTATATATTGTTAGAAAGCAAAATCCGACACTGTGCCGGTGTAGTGGCGCACTTGCCTTACTAAAATGTCGTCTCTTACTAATCATTCTGTCTTCTTACTCTCACTAATCATTCTGTCATTTGACTTTGTAACAAAAGCAAATGCGCCAAATGATTTCAACTAAAAATGTCTAAAACTATTTTTGTTCAATTTTCATTTGAAAAAATATATAATTTCCAGGGTGGAGTTCATGAGCAAGTTCTTCTCCGGTCTCGGCTATATATTCCAGCCGTTCTGCTTCAAGACGATCCTCGAGAATAATGACGAGGAATAAATAAAAAAAAAACAAATATATCAGTAGAGCGAATAGTTCGCGGCAATATTTATATCGTGTTTGTTTCCGCGAAGATTGTTATGTCACAAACAATAGTGTGAATGAAATATATTTTAGCATACTTTAAAATGACGTATTATTTCAATATTAACACAAACAACTCTGTTTATCCCACAGAAAAGAAGAGGGATGATAATATGTTTTTTTACACAAGTTTTTCAACATTAAAAAATTGTTATTAGATTTATTTAAATATTTAATGAGAAATTTAATAATGACATGAGTAAAAACGCGACATTTGCAATAATCAAGACTTGCAGATTTCAAGGGAAAGTTAGAATTAAAAATATCTCTTGAACTTTATTAGCGATTGTTCACATAATATACATATATAGATCTTAAAAATTAAAATATTTAAATTGTATTAAATTAATAAAAGATAAACTTAATGTCACAATCATGAAAGTTACATTTTTAAGAATAACTCAAAAACTACTGGATACATTTGAATTTTTGAAAAAACAAGACCAAGAGACACGCAATACCTTTCGTATAAAAAAGAATTATGAAAATCCGACAACCAGGAGCGGAGTTACGAAGTAACAAAAATAACAAAAACAAACTTTTTGAATTCGGTTAAAATATATTGCATTTACCTGAAGTCTAGGTGCGTAGATTAGCCTTCGCTTTATCCATGATTTCTTTCTTTATCTTGGGGTAGTCAGGATGGACCTTCAGTATGTGCCTGCAGACGACGATGCACTCAGGGTATCGGCGCAGTTTGAGATGCGCGTGCGCCAGTTTGTACCCCAGCGCGAGATCAGCTCGGCCCGTGTGAGACCACGCGTTCTCGTAGTTATGTGCCGCGCTTTTGTAGTTCTGCTCTTTTTCTGCTAGATGACCTAAAAGAAATCACTTAAATTTTTAACATACTCAGAGTTAATTAACTCTGATTATGTTAATCATTTAGTGACTAGTTGGTCACTAAACGTGTTCTTCAGTGTAGCTTTATTATGAAAAATTTAGTATTCAGACAATTTCCTATACAAATGAAAACAAGGCTCCTTATGGCTACATACAGAATAGTTTAATGTGCAATTAATTACATACTTAGTGTAGATCTTTAGTACTAAATGCGTACTAAAGTTGTCCGTAAGACTATTAGTGGGTAATCATATCTGTTTTACCTAAATATTGGTAGGCGGCAGCGCACGAATTGTTGTGATTCAATACTTTAGTGAGCAATTCTTTAGCTGCGTCCAATTTGCCAGAGTTGATCTGTCCATCTGCAACTTCTAGCCAACATCTAACAAACAAATTAAAAAAAAAAACAATAGTTGTATATTTGACATATTCAATTTTATATCACGAAGTCTAATTCATCATTAAATTACCTTTCCAATCCGTCAGCGTTCTCCGGAGTCCAAGGTATAGAAGATATGGTTCGCTTCAAAATATTTTTAGCCCGAGTTGGTTGTTTTAGTATATTATAACTGTAATAGATTTTTCATTATGATATTTTAGGATTTACACAATAGAGCCAATTTTGTTCCATACGAAGATTAGGGGCGTTGGACAAAGTGCTTTCGCTTCGAAGCGATTCCATAGCGAACTTCAAAAATGTATAGAACTGACAATAACTTTCGATATGTCACGCGATTGTCGCGCCTCAGTTTCATACATTTTTAAAGTTCGTTATGGAATCGATTCGTAGCGAAAGCACTTTGTCTAACCCCCCTGGATCTCATAGCAAACGAATATCATAATATTTAACATACGCGTTAGCAATAGCCAGTATTAGGTATGGGTCGTCCTGGTACGCGTCTTCTGTAGCTAATGGAAGTAGATCTTGCAGCACTTTCTCTGCTTGCGTCTTCTGCTTGTTGGCGAGCTGAAGTAACGCTTGCAGCGACCTCCTCTCCATAGGATCTACCTCTGACAGAAGCTTCTCAGCTGTTTTAAGAGCTAATATTCTTGTCTCCCTGTGTAAGCAACCCACAAATATGAACCCTTATTCCAGTGTATATGAGACTGGAATTCTACAAATTATCCGTAAAACAGTACATGCTCTACACATAAGTTACCCTTATTTTACAATGTCGCTTATTTCACAATTTCGATATATAAAAAAGGATCTAGATAGACAGACAGACGGTCGGACAATAAACTGAACCTATAAGAATTTCGTTTTTTTTCGAGGTACGAAACTCTAAAAAAATCAAATATCTTAATGACTATAATTTATGGAATTTGACGTACTTCTGACAACTTAATATAGTGTGTGATCGGATGAAGTATGAAGAATAATGGACATAATCAATAAAGGAACGTTGGAATTTGCTATTAAGGCACTATACTAGAAAAACTCGAATAAAAAAAACATAAAGAAGCATAGACTTACGAATGTTCAGCGAGGGAGTCAGGCGCGTGCTGCGAGAGACAGAGCAAGGCCATGCGGCGCGCGGCGCTGCGGCCCCACGGCGAGCGGCGCGCTGCGTGCAGCTGACGTAGCGCCAGGCTCGTCTGTCCGCCGCACACCGCCCACACCCCGCTGCAGTACTTGTACCCTGCGCACGACACACGTCGTACGTCACGACACGTCACACAAAACGACAAGTCACACGTCACGACACGTTACACGTCACGGTCCGTCACGTCACGTCACACGTAACACGGCAAACAACACTACTTTAATACTTTATTGCTAAGGTTTTATAACCATTTATTGGTGGCTTTATTTTGATGGGATCGGGGAAACTCTGTATTTAAGGAGAGAAGTTTATGTGAGATTTTTAAATATATGTACATATAGGACATATAAGCAATGACTTAATGATGGTAATTTGACTTTTATTCTTTAGATTTACTGATTCTCAGGGTTCCGTACCTCATAGGAAAAAAACGGAACCCTTATAGGATCACTATGTTGTCCGTCCGTCCGTCTGTCCCTTTTTTGTATTGGGACTATATACATGTACTAAGAATGAAGCAGCAGACTTATTTGGAATCTTTTTGTGCTTAATTATGTAAAAGTATTATAAAAACCTGGATCATCAGGATTTTGCATAGAATTCTTAGCGTTATCGAGCGCCTGTTCGGCCTCTGCCAGCTTGCCGCGCCGCCACTGCACCTCGATGAGCTGCGCCAGCGCCGCCCAGCTGCACGGCCGTACCGACAGGATCTGATTCAGGTGCCTCTGCGCCGTCTCAAAGTCAACCTAAAGCAGACATAACAAAAACATAATCAGTGGAAAAATTCATCACTAGATGGCGTTGGCGGCAAATTAAAACACGGTGAAGAGAGTCGTTCTTACCTTACGGAATGCTAAATCCGCCATCATGACTGCAGCCGATTCGTTATTCGGGTCTGTATTGAGTAGAAGGGTACAAGTCTGTTCGCATTTCTCCGGATTGTTCATCTGTAATTAAATATTACAGACTTCAAAAAGTTTATCATGTACTAGCCTTCGCACGCGAGTTTATCCGCGCGAAACTTAGAAATAAAACTTAATTGGTAACCAATGTGTTCTTCCAAGCTATGTTCTACATCTGTGCAAATTTTATCAAGATACATTTAGCCGTTCTGGAGATACCCTTCAACAAACATCCATCCATCCATCCATCTATCCATCGAAACATTCGCATTTATAATATTATATTAGTAAGATTTGATATGTTCAAATATTAATGACTTACGTGAGCATAAAGTTTAGCCAATGCTAGTAATGTATTTGGATCTCTTGGTGAATGTATCAATGCTTCTGAATACAAATTAGCAGCCACTCCTGGCTCCTTCAAAGACTTTGCTTTCGCCAACATACAGAGTACATCTGTCAACCGTTGCCTTTCTTCTTGTATGTCACCTCTAGAATCTATTTCTACCCTATTTACAATTGCCATTTGCAAATCCTTTGCTTCAGCGAGTATCAGATTAGTGTTGCCACTAACTGGATTCTTTAATTCCCTACATTTGGCTTGTATAAGAAGCAGACGTATGCGCCTCTTTAGTGTTGCCATATCTTTGTCTTTATTGTACACTTGATTTAGTTCATTAGTTATTGCTGAATCTACTTTGTCATATTGTTTTAACTGCGAAACAAAATTATTTACATTTGTTAAGTATAATATTAGGGGTCCCAGAGAGAACTGTCTCCAATATTGACATGAATAGTTTTTTTCATATTTTGATTTTAAAAAATGTGTTTGCCATATACCTTGACCAAAAGTTCCAAATATTCAAATTTAATTTCGTCTTCATTTAAAATATTTATGGCGTTTTCGTAATGTTGTATGGCTTTATCATAATCATGCATCTTGACCAGAGCTGTGCCTAGCTTTTTAACTAGTTGCATATCCTTAGGATTTCCTTTTAAAGCCATTTCATAAGAATCTGCTGCTTGTACAGGTTCTAAAAATAACATACAATAATTAAACCAACTTTGTGATTGAAAGAAACTTAATTAGTAGCCAATAAGTTCTTCCAGACTATATCTATTCCAAATTTCTGCAAAATGTATGCAGCCGTTCTGGATACCTTTTAACAAATATCGAATCATCCATACATACATCCAAACATTCACATATATAATATTAGTACAAAGTTGTGATTAACTTCCACACTCATAGCCTTTAAGTGGTGACCATTACTGTAGATTTTGTACGAAAACTTTCAGTAAGGAACTCCCTTAGCGCTCAATTAGCGAGTCTGAGTGTGGGAGTTAAAGTATTTTTTGTCAATTATTATTACAAAATGCATGTAGAGATGGATGGAGTATGTAAAATCTGACATAGTTGTCTTTTTTCTTAACGACCTTACGTACGAAATAAGGACAGGATGATCTAAAATCTCAATACTAACCTTGTATAGACATGTATGCATCTCCCATCATTGTATGTGCATCCGCCATTGGATGATTGCTAACAATCTCTTTGAAACAAGAAGTAAATTTAGCTCTATCCTTTTTATCTTTCAAATAAATATGAGCCATTTTGCTATGAGCTTGGAAATAATACGGCTGTCCAGGTTTTACTTCGTTCAGTATATCAATAGCGTTATCAGCATCGCCTTTTTTAAGGGCAAGTTCCGCACGAGCGATAAGTAAACGACCTTCTTCTGAAGTGTACGAGATTTCTTGTATTGCTTCCTATATTAGAAAATTATAATATGCAACAAAAGAAAGTAAATTATAAACATTCAAAACAATCTCATAATAAGATAACAAAAATTTAATAAGACAAAAAATAATTGATGAAAGTTATATAGGAAAATAGACCACTAATTTGCAAGTTAAATATGTCATCCCCTGGCTCTAAGCTACATCCTCACCAATTTTCAAGCATATAGGTAAAGCCGTTTTTGAGTTAGTAGTAGTTTAGTAACTAACACGACTTTTTTTATATATATAAGATTGGTCTCGGAAACCAATAGGAAGAAAAATAAAACATTCAACATAAAATCAATAACAACATACCTGCATAATCTTTCCTGCTTCACCAAACTGTTTTAATTCCATTTGAGTTTCAATAATTTGCAAATAAAGTGACGATTTATCAATTATATTTAAATCCCATTCAAAGGAACGATTCAAATTTGTTACAGAATTCTTACTCGTTAGTATTTGAAGACTGGTATTGTAACTTGATAAAGCATCTTGGAGTTGGTTGACATTCTTTAATATTATACCATTTAAAAAATGGTACATTGCACTGTCTCGCACTTTAAAATTATAACTCAAGCACATTTCTAGACACTGGGCCGCTTTAGTATACATCTGTTGTTGGATGTAGACCTGAGACAATAATACTTGGCTACCGGGATGAGTATTGTCCAACTCAACAATCCGTTGTGCTAACTTCTGAGCATCTTGTGCGTAACCAAATAAAAACTTCAATTTAGCCAATTCAAATAAACCCACAATCAAACTGGGACATGCCCTAGTAATAGTTTCTAATATCTTAAAACAATTGTTCACTAAAGCATTGTTTCCTTCTTGTGTATACAATAGGTAACTTATAATCACAAATGGCTTCTTAGGTAAATGTTTTTTATACTCTTTGTACACTTCAAGCAAAAAATCTGGATCTAATTTTTTAATATAAACCAAACTTAAAGGATAACGATCAGCTATTAATATCTGTGTAGTCAAAGCTTCATTAAGAAATGCCACTGCATTAGAACTTTTCTTATTTAATTGAGCTGATAGTAAATATAGAATTGGAAATTTCTCATTCCCTTGCATTTCAAATAATAATTCCACTTGTTGGGCAATTTGGTCAATCGGACCATTCTCAAACATTTGACAAAGAGTTAAACCACACAATGCGGTTATAGAGTTGCTATCTATTTTGCTTGCAGCTTTAAAAAAGTTTTGTGAATCTTTATATTTGCCTTGAAGTATACATTGATAGCCAACTTCGCTTAAATAATTGACATTGTCACTGTACATTTCTGATGCATATTGTGCAAATCTATAAACTTGAGAAAGTACCGCACTTGATCGACCACAAATTCTGGAAAATATCTGTGCTGTATTGTAAAATTGATAGCCATTGTGGGGTTCCTCAATTTCTAATATAGTAAATAATCTATTTAATTGATCAACAGCTTCTATATAATCAGAATTTTTACATAATTCTATAAAAGTTCTTATTTTAAAAGCATCAATATTATCAGGTTCCTGATTAAATATCCTCTCCATTGTATCATAGATTGCTTCCCACTTTTGCATTGCAAATTCATTTTTTAATTTCTCTATTAATGGAACAACTTGGCCGGGACTACTGACTATAAGTCTGTCTAGTGTTAAATTTGATGCATCATAATCTTTAGCAAAATATTTAAATTTTGCTAGTCCAAGTAAAGTCTCAATATTTTTGTCACTTTTAGTAAGAGCCAATTCAAACCCATCTAATATGGAAGTTGGTAGTTTACCAATGTTCATGTAAATATCATTCAAAGCTTTTAAAATTATTGTATCAGAATTGTTAGGATCTTTTCTTAGAGATTTGTTAATGTAATCTGAAGCTTTTTCATACTTCTCGGCAAAAGATAAGAATAGTCCTGCATAATAAAGTGAAACGGCTGTACCTTGTTTTCTTTCTTCTTTTAACTTAGATTCTAAATTGTAAAGATCATCACTGTCAGTTGTTTTAGATTGATTGTAACCATAAATTATTGCTATAATAGTGGCCAGTTGTAAATTTTTGTCAGATTGTATTGGTGTGAGTTCACTTATTCCTTTTTGAGCTTGGCCTTCAAGTACATATGTCACTGCATTGTAAAATATAAATTCTACCGAATCATTATACTGTGACAATGCTTTTTTACTGATTTTTCTAACTTTTCCATAGTATTTTTCCCTTAAATAATAGTGGATATTGCAACGGTACCAAATAAGATCCATAGTTGTATAGCAGACTGCTAATTATTCTAAATCCATAATAACTTTCAAATCTTTGTATTTATTTATATTGTCATTATAATATTTAGCAAGAAAATGACATTTACATGTCACATCCAATTTATTCTCCAAAGCATAATCAAATGCATACTGGAACATGAAAATTATTGGTTTGATTTTCGAAGCTACAATAATATCCTTACAGTAAATTTATATATTATGTTCACTCTATATTATCGTTTATAAATTAAATATGTAACAAATTATTAAACATGAATTGAAAATAAGGAATACAGCAAATAAGGAACTACAATTGAGACATGAGATTTCATAACTGACCTCTCCTAATAATTTTCCAACTCCCTTTCCTTGAAATTCTTTCGGTACGTTCGTATGGATGAAAGTTATATGTTTGCCACTTTTATCATAATCTAGTGTGGCTTCTGCTGTTGAAAAGATACAATAAGAAGATTGCAATGTAAAAATTATTAATATAGAAAAAATTGTACTAATAAAGCACGAATTTTCAACAAAATAAGAGATCAATTACATACCGCCCTGTAATGACACTACAAACTGTTGCTTAGCAACATTATTGACAACCTTTAAGGCTTCTGTGGAAAATGATCTGAGACGGGTTAACATTCCAATTGGGCCTTTGTAAGGTGTAATGGGGAAAAATTGTTAACCTGTTTTATTACTACGATCAACTGCGAATTTACAAATTATAATTTGTATTCAAATCCATATAATGTCAATGTCATTGTCAGTCAGTCAGTCAGACATTGGTTGTCAATTAAATTTTTAAACTGTCACGATTTATGTCAAAGGCTTTGGATCTAGCTTCATAAACAAGAAACAGAAACAGAACAGGATCTAGCTTATCAATAAATTATATAAAAGTTACTTCCGTTTATTATAACATTTTAATGTTATTTATATTTCAATAATAAATACACTTCTAGCTACCAACGTTTGAAATCATAAGTGAACTTTTCCTTCGTATAACTATTGTCCAAGTGCTTCATGTTCTTGTATTCAGAATGTATGCCCTGAACTTAGAGGCCCATGGTGGATTTTGGTTGAGAATATGATATGTGCCGGTATCTGATAAGATTTTAAAATTATTCTATTTTGTACTTATAGATTTATTTATCATAAGAATTAGCCATCAGTACGATATCCGCTATTTGCGTTAAGGTTTCCACATATGGATATGGATCTTTGAAAGACGTGACAGGTATACAATAGCATTTTATAATATACATCGAGCGCGTACCTAATATATGAAATCGAGAAGTTAGCTACTAAACTTAAATACAGGTGTTAAAAATGTAAATATTAATTTGATCTGTATATAAAACTTAATTTCACTTTGTATAAATGCTAAGAAATTAAAAAGACACTTTTGAAGTGACTCATTGGCAACGGTCGCTGACCTTGACTGCTACGGTTTGAAGAGCGCGATTAATCGATTGAATAATCTATCTATATCTAACCTAGACGGCTTTGGAACAATATAAACAAACAGTTTATCGTATCATTTACAGCTTAGTTTAATAATATAAAATTATCTAGATACAATCTTTACGGTCATGTTGCTAAAATTTTAATAAAGGACTTTCAAATTCATTTTATTTTAAAAGATTAAAATAAATAACGGAACGAGCCATGGACTATGCGTCATAATGGCACATTGTATAACCGGTCTGAATATTTTAAGATTCTGACGATGACTTCATCCTTTTTATATTTTTATTTATTTAATTGTTGGTAACTATAATAAATTAGCACTTAGAGTACTGACTTAGACACTGTTACTTGCGTTAACTAACGCGTCTCCAAATCACTAACAGAAAATACTAGAAATAGCCGAAACACAAATTTGAAATCGACAAGCACTTTGTTACAATTATATGTTACAAAATGATATCCTAAAACTAAATCTCTGATATGTAATTAAGACCAATGAATGTTGTAGTAACACTTAATGAATATTTATAATTTTAAGAGTAAGATAATACTTGAAAATGTAACTGTTACAATGTGATGAGAATAATAAATGCGACTACGTATGTACAGATTAACGATATAGTTTTTTTTTTAATTTCTTAATTTTCTTTATTATTTACTTTCATTACAAAAGCTTCTATGTAGTTATTTTAAGGAAATGTAACTTAAAATTAGTATAACGTTAGCCTTTCGCGTCCTGTCTGTACTACCAAGGTCTCACCCCAGGTATGAATCCCAACGACTTTGCGAGCTGACGTCAACATGGTCTGGGGCAAGGGGTATCAGTAGGGCTGACAAATTGCAATAAATATAGGCAAGAATACAGGTGGCCGAAATAAACGACAACCAGTGACCTATCAACCCTTGACTCTTCTGTAGACTTTAGAAATAACGATGTCCAGCCACGATCAATAACGGACAACGAAATGAAAACGACATTTTGTGACTGGTTAGCCCGTATATGCTCTTTGCAAATCAAGTTTGTAGTATGGCGAAAATCTTCAAAATATAACCTGCCTTCTGGGGGGGAAAAGGATGAAGTGCGTCTGTAAAGGTCCCGGGAAGGAACGCATCGAGAATAAAATATACTCCGGGTAAAGAAGTGGCAGCCCTAAGTATCAGTAAACAGCTGGTCGAGTGGACGCGCGCAGGCGCCCGCGCATGCCAGTCGCATTTTAGGCGCAGCGCGCGCTTCGCGCCTTTTTATCTGTGTTTGATTAGTGATTTTGACATTACAATGAAATTAACATAAACATAATGTTTTGTTAATGTTAGTATTAATTACGAATAAAAGTGTTTTTAATATTTTTTACTTAATCTCAATTTTATATTCATTGGCACATTACGTGAAAATGAAAAATGTTGTTTGGTTGTAAACAAAATAAATAAATTTATCTACTAATTAAAATTGGAAAAAGTAAATAATATAATTTAAAGGTACGTAGAAAACAATATAAAATCTTAACCATCAATAAAATGTTAATAAAAAAAATTGTTATTAATTTATGTCAACTTTTTTTAAACGTCACTTTCCTTACATGTCCATTAAAGTGAAATGCCATGAAACAAAAAAGGAAAATAATAGAAAAAAAACATTGCGTAACATTCTATTCACTTAGGATTCCATCACTTTTATACTTTTTGTAATTCAAGTTGGAGCGAGTGTAGGCGGCAATTTAAATTTAAATTTCGAACGGTGACGCTATTACGTTGATACCATTCGAAATTTGAATTTTATAAAACGTTTGCAGTGTGTGTTTACAAGTGTTAAGTGGAGGAAACATATGTGATATTGTTTGTTGTTTGGTGTAAGTGGGGGGCGGGCTTATGGGGCAATGTGTGTCCCGGGATCATCCGGGCGCTTACGCGTTCTCCCGACACTATGACGCCGAAAGCTTGGCCAGCAGCGTAAGCGGATATGCCAGAAAAGTAAGTAATTAATCTATGTCCGAAGTCTTAAGTCAAACTTTAACGGTTTGAAATTTATATGAAAACATGAAATGAGTAAAGAATTCATGATTATAATGCACATGTAGTAAATTAAATTATGCAAATCCTAAAGATTGGCGTACTACATGTATTGTACATTGCGCTTTTTTTTAATTACCAACATAATAAATAGGGTACTAATATCTGAATTTTATAATCAAATCTTTTATCCTCGTAGCGGATGCGTCTGATAATAAAAAAGAGTAGTATACAGCTCAGAATATGTGGTATTACTATCGAGAGAAAAGTAGGGACGGAAGAGGGTAATTGAAGCTTTGAGCTCGGAGACAAAACAGCATCCTGTTCCCGATTGTAGTACCGGCAGCCGGCAGGTTATAAATGACATTTGATGTACACGTACCCACAGATTATAAACTAGCACAATCAATGTAATAAAATAATCTAAAAACAATGTTAACTCTTTTGATTACTTTTCATTTACTTGGATTAGATAAAGCTATCGTGAAACATCTAATGGTAATTTTAATTTATGTCTAATCAATGAGTAATCTTATGTATTTGTTTATGTACTTAAAAACAATTGATAAATATCAAGCTGTTTTTCCACGAGTTAACTTCCTATTGGCACGTAATTTTAATCATCCATATAAGTATGAGCAATTGAATAATTGAAACGCATAATGAATATTTTAAATGTTTTTGGACTTAAGTCATAAATACGATTGCATCCAACTACGTAGTGGACAGTAAATTATCTATTCTTTAAATGCCAAGGTTAAAAAGCGACAAAACATAGATTTACCTTCAAAGTCTAACAGGCGTCAATATAAGGCACGTTCACACTGCGTTTTACGACGTCATTTTGCAATGTTTTCTTTTTTACATTTATTTGCTACATTTTATCTTTAGATCTTTGTATTTTTAATAATACAGTCATCGAAATAGAAACGAATTTGTAGCATTGTTTTTTGTTTTCTCTTCTCCTATTTGGGTCACGGGCGTAGATGCTTTTTCTTGACTATTTTATTTACAGTTAAAAGAAAACTTATGACATATTTTGACATATTATACTATAAACTTGAAATACTGTAATGATATGTTTTTGAATTACCTTTTTTAATTTTTACTTTAATATTACTAAATGAAAGATTGTTCACAATCGATTCGATTTACTAAGTAAATCGATTTCTTCAAATCGATCGATTCGTGTTGAATGAAGAAAGCATTCGTAGTTTTCAATTGATCGTTGCTTTTGATACAGAGTAACTATTCTTGGCCATTTACAATAGGGTGATATACAATTAAATTGAGTTTTAAATACCTTCGCAGAATAAGGCCGTTTGCCTTCTATTGTATCTTAAAAAAAACTAAAAAAATAAATACAATGAAATCGGTGTAATAAATACTACGATCTCACAGAAGACAAGCTCAAAGAGTATTTCTGTTTTACCTTCGATGATATTGGTGTCGGTAACAAAAGTCTAGTCATCTCTGTCCCACCATCTCCAATGATGGGAAGGGAATTTAAATACGAAATCGAGAATTAGATTAGATGTAGACTAACTTTAAAAACTTGAAGGTTATATATGATGATGTGTAATTACAACAGTCTCGGACGCCAGACTATGGCGTTACACCATAATTAAGTTTTCACCATCGCTCGAGATTCACAGAGACTTTCCAACTCGCTGCCCACCCTAATAGTATCTCGTTGTTAATTAATAGTGTCTGGTGAGTTTCTATACGTTGATATATATGCTTATCATTGCTTATCAAGAAATTATCACTTTGCAATGACTTTTATAACCTAATATTAAATACAAATATAGCTAAAGTTTTAATATGGAAGTACATGTTGGTACCTATTAATTTGAACTCCTTTTATAGTTAGAATAAATAACACACATAAAAGCATTAGTGATTAAATAACTTCGTATCAAATTCATTGTTTTTGATTATCGTAGTTCTTACTCATATTATAAGAGCCAAAGTTTAGATGGATTGATGGATGTTTGTTAGTAGGTATGTATGTCAAGAACGGCTATATTTCGATGGACTTTGGAATGGATGTAGAATATAGTCTGGAAGAACACATAGGCTACTTATATTTTTAATTGTCCGCAGTCGGAGTCGCGGGTGACAGTAGTTATGTTATTTTAGTGTTTTAATTTAAAGTGTTGATGTGATCGTAAAATAATTATTAATTTCTCGTCCGCATCGTAATCAAACGGGATAATTAGGAAGTCGGAAACTTGATTAAATCCTGTTCTGCATTTATAAGTAATTAGTATTATGTAGTTTTATTACATTGACTTTTAACAATATTATATAATAAATACGGTCCCTTCTCACAGTACATCGAAAGTTGTGCAGTTAAGGGACCGTTTCATTGGATTGATTTCAACATACGTGAATTAAGGTTGTTTACGACTTTCGAATTATGTAAAGGCTGTATGTTACGTGAAAACCTGAAATCATTAATAACTATTAATAATCAATGTTGAATTATGCTTCTTTCTTCATAAGTAACCTGACCTCATTGCTAAAAATGTTAAATCTTACCTTACTCTTACTAATATTATAAATTCGAATGGGTTAGCATATATGTAGAATATAGTCTGGAACATAGACACTTAATTAAGTATTTTCTTATTTCGGCGAAGTCGCGAGCGACATCTAATGGTATTATATTTTAATGTTTAAATGGTGAAAATAAGTTGTCTTTTACTGCCTATTGACGGAAGAAAGTGTACTATCGTGAGAATTAGTGACTTCAGTCACAATAGGCATATTTCAAAAAATATTTCGCTTTTAATAAAATACCTAATATTTTACCCCACAAATTAAAAATACGTGTGAGCGAAAGTGTTTTGTATATTTCTGTGTGAATGTAACTACGTACAAAATGCAATTAGAAATTAGAAGTGCTACCGAGATTATGGTAATCATGAACGCGGCAAATAAAAACTGCCGGATTTCCGATTTATTGCTATTAACCATAAGTAAGGACCAATATACATGGAATACATCAAGCAGTCGGAAGTATTTTGCGGCGATTTCAAACGGTCCGTTTATGGGAAAATCAACTGATGATCGCCCAGCGATGACCACTTGAAGCTACTTGTTACTTACTTAAAGTTAAGTAAGCTTATTTTACTTAAATAACCTATGTTTAATAGTGTTATTTCATCAATGTGATACAATATATATTTCTGAATAACATATTCTTTCTGACGTAATACAAGAAAATAATAAACTTGAAATAAAATAATGCAAAAAGTTGCGGAATCGTAATTTCCTTCTCGCGATCATCGGTGCACGGAGCGGCAAGATTTGTTTTTGTTTTTAATCAAATTAATATTGAGATTACATTGTATTTAATTAGTATGAAATGTTAGAAACATTAATGAGGATTTTACGAAATTTGAACCACTGTTACTTTTTAAATTTTTACTGTCTTTGATTTTTGTATTGTGCAATAAAAACTACGACTTTAAATATACTGGTCTCACAAAGGGTTCGAATTTACTATTCGATTGTAGTAGTGTTTTGTTTAGGTTTCGTATTTGTATTGTTTTGTTACCGCCACGCGTCTGGGCTTCAATGTGTGTAGATGTCTGCAAATACTTTGCTTGTACTTAAACTTTGCTAAATGTCTGCGCAGACTCGAATGCCCACACGGAACAATCGATACCAATTTCAGACCAACTACTTTTGACCAATTATAAAAATTCCTAACCAAATTGTCAAAAAAATATCTTTATTTAAGTTCAATTAGCATATTTTTTTAGCAAAAGTAAATTCGAAATACGCTGCTTAATGACAACGTCGATTTTAATCCAGTGCTGCAACAACGACGTTTTGTAGTATATTTATTATGAAGTTACAATGTGGAAAGAATAACGAAATATTCGACATATTTTCACAGAGTCTGGTATGTGGAATGTCGAATAACTTAGTTTATCTCATTGCGCTTTTTCATATAAAGGGTACCGTGTGAAATATTCTTAAACATTCAGCTCATGAGAAGTTGCGGGACTTTCGCTTTTGTAGTGAATTGATTCACCTTCTCGATGCGATGTTTTATTCTTTTCTTTGTTCAAAACGCGTGTACTGGATATTGTTACTCGCTTACTTTCTCGGAAGGTGTAAGAGGAGACGTTTAAATTATATGACATTGTGAACTGTCTCACGTGTGTTTACGAAGTTAATTATAATAATGTTTAATACATTTTGTTTCGCTTCAAGTGTCAATTATTTGGTTGTTGTGGTATGCAGAATTTTGAAGAATTGTGGGCCCCCCCTCAGTATTATCAACGGCATGGATAGCTCTTAGACTAGGGCACAATATAATCGCTTTCTTAATCTTAGTAGTTCAACAAATTCACGACTTAATATATTTGTTGCGATTAATATAGGTTAATAATTTAGTTGCGAGCTTAGAGAGCCGAGCGGACACGACCGTCTTGCCTCGTGACGCGGCTGGAGTCACGATAATTTGCCGGGCACGTTGTCCCTGATGTCTTATTTGCCACGATTTGCAACATTGACACCACAAACTGGAAAACAGTAGATGTAAGTATTACAATGTAACATCGAAGTGTGATGGGAATAAAAAAAGTTCAACGACATTAACTTACTTAACTTAAGTTCCCACTATAAACGACTTTACAAAAGGGTATCGTCATCCCTTTCGTTCTTAAATGAAAAAAACAGAGATAACAATATGCAGTATAAAATTGTTTCTAGAATGGATACCCAACGTTATGTTACGACTTCAATTTATCAACTCAATTTTAGACACTAATATTTTCCATCTGTACTAACCATGGGTTTCTAAGACAATAGTCTTCGTTTAAAACATATTGTTATCTCTGTTTTATCAATGACAATGACGGGGATGACGATATGTTTTATACACAACTTTTGGTCTCAGAAATCAACGGTTAATATTGTAAATTTTAGTCATATTACCATCTGATAAAACATGACTCACAACATTTAAGCATACGTTTTCATTCATTGCGAGTTGCGACAAATGGCCATGACAAAGCATTTAACATTGAAACGTTAAAATTAACACACTACAAGTGTTAATATAATATTGTAAGACTGTAATATTACAGTAGTAAGCTCTGACAGTCAAAGGTCAATAAATATTTGTAGGTTTGAAAAGTAAATTAAATCTGTTAATGTGGCCAACATCTTGAAGTGTTTAATATAAAATTAGATTTTATGCAACTAAAAAGCTAACTCATGTATAATTTATTTTCTTTAAACAGGAAAGGAAATTAGTCTAAAATAATAGTCTTGGAGTTTCAGGCGTTTCCTGTGTAGATAACAGCTTACCAATAATGACAGGAAACTTTAGCAATTCGCTACGAAGGAAATCTTACAGATCGGTTGTCATTTACCTTATCAGAGTATACTTCAAGTTTTAAGAACGTTTTAATCGAACATGGTTAAAAGCGTACCAAAGACCAAAATAAGATAAACTCATTATCTTATTTTGGTCTTTGGTACATTGACTTAATTATAAAATTTGATTTATGCTCGTAAGTAGACCAAGTGTCGGTGGCTCAGGGGACTTGACTTGCAATCTGCAGATCCTGGGTTCGAATTCCGATTTACATATGTATATTTATCCCACGTTCTTACGGTGATGGAAAACATCGTGATGCAACCTGCACATATCTGAAAAGAAATTCAAAGATATGTGTGAAGTCCACCAACCCGCACTTGGCCAGCGTGGTTGACTATGGCTTAGTCGCCCCTTACTTAGGGTAGGCTCCGAGCACCTCGGTGGGGACGTATAGCTGATGATGAAGTAGACCAAAGAGTCAATAGAGTCAACCAAATTACAAAGTCAATGTCCCTATTTCACATAAAATATACATTAAACTTTTTCACACTCCAATTTACAATATTATAAACGCTCTAAAATTTCACATAAGAATTCCGATTTGTTACAATTTATCGCTATTACGAAAAAAGAGACTTTGTAGTTAAACTTTTGTATAGCTTTTAGAAAATTTTACAACGATATTGTGACGATGTACTGTTTTCAAATGTACCGTGTTCATACCGCTAGACAATAAAATAAATGTTTCAGTCCACTAATACGGTATTGTTGGAACACTTGCTTTGAGAAACAGTTCATCTATACTCGTTTAATATGTGTTTGCAATTTTACAAGTGTATCAATGCAGCGAACAAATACGGAGCTTTCTCTATAATGCAGGTATTTCATTGTTAAACGGCATTGTTTGAGAATAAAAAAGTTTTCATTGTAGTTTCCTGATTTAACACGTTGATTGTTTTGTGCGTTCATGTACGTCATTATCTGTTTTGTGCCCCTTTATTTTTCACTCGTACACCTATTGTTTACCCGTTTAGCGTTCTTAAACACCATTTGTGTATAATTTACACTTTTATATTTATGTTGGTTTTATACGTAGAAATAGTTGAACCTTATAAATAAGTATGAAATACAAATTTTAGGAATGAAAGTGAATTTATATTTTTATGGTATAGTGCTTAAATAAAATACATTTTTTTTTAAAATAACATGTTTAAAAGTTTAGACTATAGAACGTAGATAATGTATAGAAAAAGATATTCCTTCCGCTTTCTTTATTCGCGAAAGTAAAGCATCAAGTAATATTATGTATCACGCAACAGTGCGCTTTTTGTTAATAAAATACAAAAGAAATGTCTGTAAAAGATATCATGTTTATCTATGATTAGATCGAACTCAGATCATCTTCCATAGAGAAAGCTTCCAAGTTATGCATGAAGGGGATTATGTCGCAGGTGCGGTCGAGACAGCTTTGACTTTTAATTGACAGGACCTGTCAAATGCGCATTCCACCCTGTCAAATAAATGAACAATACATTCTAAACATACTTGCTTTTGTGCTTATTTTTACCAATTTTTGAGTCAACTTATATTCATAAGAAGGATTCAATTTTACGAGAAGTCTGCGTAATATTCCTCAACGCCCCGCAAAAAGTGACTTATTTAGGACAACGACAGATTAAGCCTAGTCCATTTATCAATAGTCAAAGGTGTCAGCGTTACCCTACATTCCGCATTTTATATACTTCTTCCTAGAATTGCAGCAGTCTACATGTATTTATAACTACGAGGATATTTTACTATCTTTCTAACACGATTAGAAATTCAACTAGTGATTATTAAACCAGTTTGAGAGTTCCGTATGCTTGAATGAACTTAAATTCGAGTCAAGAATGTTAATATGAAAATATTTAATATCTATATTAATATTAACATATAAAACGATCTGTTTGTTTCTAATAAAGTCTGAAATTACTACTAATACTTACTAATAATTTTTGGACTATCTTTAACTATGCTAAATCAATTTTCATTTTTCTCAATGTTTTATTTCATTCATTCATTACTTTGGAAGTTTAAAAACACACGAAAGTTTATTCAAACTTGTTTATATAAAGTTCACTTTCATCGCAAAGGTCATCTGAAATATTTTTATTGTTCAATTCCATTACTAAAGGAAATAAAAATTATCTTAAATGTAGTTTAAGTGACCACAAAGATACATCCGTAGGTACAGGTCACATTACACATTTGTAGAGAACTCTCTCGCCCCTTTCACCACTATCCCTCAGATTACAGTACAAATGTATTAAAAGATTCAACCTTAACAGCTGCTCAACGTTTTTTATACTTTTCCAAAGAGTACATCTCGGGTGGGACTGTATTCTCTCCTTTCACAATGTTTTACAGTTGTTCTTATTAGTTAGATATATTTGTAACACTAAGTCCAGACAGCAGTCATCCGTAGCGTTTTGATACAATTGTCTGTCTGCTCCAGGTTATCAGCGAGGACATGTTTTCGTAGTGTAAGAATGAAAGCACATGTAAGACAAGAAAAGCGATTAAGTGTTCCTTACGCCTTTATGTTTGCAGATAGCTTATGTTGTGCGCAGCGATTCGCTTGTAATTGCGAGCCACCTTAAAGTTTGAATAGCATTATACGTTTGGACGTAGTTTTACGTTCTCACGCCGCGCCCACTCGACGCTTTATAATTTGCAAACGTGCCTAGATTTCTGATATACTACTATTAGTAAGGAAAGGCATAGAAAATTGACGCGAAGTTCATAATGTCAGTGTCGGTAAACTCCGCTTTAGGCGAAGATTCGATATTGGAACATTAATAAAGCATATTTCCAAAAGCATGCATTATAAATTGCATATTTATTATCATACATAACTTATTGACTTATTAGCATTAATGTTCGGATATGAAGAACTTGGTAACCGTTAATGCGTTAAAAATGTAACAATCAATATAGTAAGGCATCATCTACTTTTTAAGTCTTAGGAATAAACTCAGTAACTATCAAAATAACATGGTATAGCTCTTTTGAGTTTTTATAAGAAAAAAAATCGTATTACACGTTTATCCAAGACAACCAATCTATAGAATCTTACTTCTAAATGCGAAAGTTTAGATGGATGTTTGTTTGAAGGTATCTCCGGAACGGCTGAACGGATCTCGCTGAATTTTGGTATAGAACTTAGGCTGGAAGAAAATATAGGCTACTTATTAAGTTTTTTCTAATTTCCCGAAGACATCGCAGGCCGTAGCTAGTAAGGAATAAGCCTTATAAATCTTGACAATAACATTTTTTTCATATCTCAGAACAATGAACCTTAATTATAATTAAGACTTAACAAACAATAAGCAGATGTTGGTTATGAAACAAATGAAGTGAAGGCGATGCGCTTGCGACGGAATGTTATTAATTAATTATACAAGGCAAGTGGTAAGAGCTTACGCAACCGGTCCGCGACCTACGCGTAGGCAAAGCCACTTCTTGTCAACATTTCTTATGTCGCGGTGGCTTTTATAATCATAGCCGGTTTTACCTAGAGTTTCTTGTTACTGATGCAGTCTGGTAAGTAATGCAGAAGTTAATGCTTCATGACAATAAATATGTTCGGTATCAGAAGACGGGTTTAATGACCTTACAAAATCTTATATATAAAATTCTTGTGTCATAATTTTCGTTCCCATACTCCTCGGAAACGGCTTGACCGATTCTCATGAAATTTTGTTAGCATATTGAGTAGGTCTGTGAATCGGCCAACATCTATTTTTAATCCCGCGCGGACGGAGTCGCGGGCGACAGCTAGTAATTTATATAATACATTTAAGACTATAAAAGGTTGCAAAATATATTTTAACTAGTATTTATAAGTCTTGCTAAATTAAGAGAACACCATTGAAAATATGCGTATAACGGATGTAAATTAAGACAATTCTTGATTTATTTTTTCTCGGGTAAATTTAATAAGTTAAGCTTATTTCAAACTTTATAATCGTTGCTTTGACGTCAGGATTCTTAGAAAGCAACTTGCAACCTCGATAAATGAAAATCGTCTACAACATTTCTCGTAGCGCATCTCTAAATAATATTGCTTTTCTCTGATGACGGTAATTTATTAAAGATTAATCTCCACCATAATTACTTTAATAATATACTACAGAATATACAGGGTGTAAAAAAATTATCTCAAACATACCATAAGAGTTACATTGTTAGAAGTTTGAATTGCACTTTCCTAGTGGAAGAATATGCTTCAAATTTCTTCGACACGCCCACGTAAAATATTGAGTTCACAAATGAAATATGTAAAGCAAATATTCAATAGACCAATTGGACGTGACCGTATCTTGAAAATTCAGTTCTTTATATCGCTTAAATCCCTTGATTTAATTTTTAACTTAAATCACAATTTCACTATACAGTCAAAATTACTTATTCGCGTTCCTGATAATCGCGATTTCACAATTCGCAGGAAAAAATTATAGGCAAATTATGTATTCAGGAAAATTGGTAGCGGTTTCTATATCGTGTTCTATATTTCTTCGTAAAACCTGATAATGATTACATTTTTAATGATTAGTCTGTAATTAAGAATAAAAATAACTTTTACAAAACAGAGAGTAGCAGGATCAGATCCTAAAAGAGACAGAGGATACAAGAAGAGTGCTTAAATCATTATAAGTTTCAGTAGTTTAGTGTCTATTTGGTAAAATTATGTTGGGATACATAATTTTATCCTTATTAAAGATACGATGACGTTCTTCATGAAGTGTCCATGACCTAACCTTGCTATATCCGATGGAACGATTAAAATAATGAATATTACATAAAAGTAGAAGAAAAACCCATTATTTTAATATGTCTGCATACGTTATGAACGTCAAGTTTGCGTACAAGCTCCCGTAGGAATGTGGTCATACGGGGTCCGGGGCGGGGGAATGACCGCACCAAGCACCTCATTTCACAAACACCATCCATGGTATTTATGCGGGTGAGGTGGAAGCTCGATGCGTTTATTGTAAGCATTCCTGACGCCTTGTACGCACTGTGGATATGAATTATTCATCTTGGGTTTGATTTGAGTCCAAAATCTCTATATAAAACATATCGTTTAGTTAGGAGATTTTGGTTGCAGAAACTATGTGTACGAAGTTATGTGATCTTCAAATCTCCTATCGTATTAAATATAGTCCTAAATATCGTCCTAAATATTAGTTAGATATCAGCGTTTGCTTTACTTTGAGGTAAATGTACAAATAAATTTAAATAAATGTTAGCCATTGTTTTGAATGCATGTTAATTCTGATTGAAGTATTATCTTTCGGTTGATCGTATTTTAAAAAAAAAACCTATAAGAAATCAAACAAAATGAACGTTAATAACTTCGTCTGATAAATACCTATATTAAACGCAATAAAATCAATAAAAATTATTCGAATCCCATTAAAATTATTCTCAAAAAGTATTTGTTATTTATGTTATTTTAAAATGTAAGAGAAATAAAAAATGTGATGTATTCTTAAGTTGTAAATGTACATTTTTTGCTATTGACCAAGTTCGACTCGTGACTGGAGAACACGAGAGCGTATGGCCCAGTCATCATAAAATGAACATTGCGAAAGTGTGGCACTGACATTAACTGCAACAAAAACAATATTATATACCTTACAATAGGTTAATTGTTACAACTTTAATATTTAAACTAGTTGTCAACCGACTCCGTCTGCGCGGTATAAAAAAATATAATAGCGTATGTTCTTCCAGATTATAATCCATATGTATGCCAAATTTCATCGAGATCCTTTCAGCCGTTCTGGAGATATCTTCAAACAAACATTCATCTAACTATGATTAATATGACATAAAAAGTCATGTTACAACCTGGATTGGAACCCTGATAGTATAATAAATTGCAAAGCTATTTCATCATCATCATCAGCTCACTATACGTCCCCACTGAGGGGCTCGGAGCCTACCCTAAGTTAAGGGTGATTAGGCCATAGTCAACCACGCTGGCCAAGTGCGGGTTGGTTGACTTCACAAAGCTATTTAACTCAAAGTAAATAATGATTTTTACACGTTCACAGTTTTTCCTTGCAGTAGCCGCGGTAACCTAAGTCTCTTTAAACATTTGCAAGTTTTCAAAGTGGCTGTAAATATATTTTCTTAGTCTACTTTCATGGATGATTCGTAAAGTTATGTAATGCAACATTATGGTTTGACATCTGCGCGTGTTACGAATGCGATGTAAAAAGTAGAATGACTGATGTTCCCATAAAGACTTGCGGTGTGCGTGCTTTGAGTAATTTTAGTTTATTTATATATAATGTGAAACTTCTTTCTGTAGAGAAAATTACATTACAAAGTTTGGTTGTTTTTATATTATTTTTAAAGAAAACACTTTGAAATTTAAAAACATATCAATAAAAAAAAAGAAAAGAATATTACTAAAATATTTGTTGAAGTTTGATACGTACTATTTAATAGTGAAGTAAAAATTTTAACTCAGAAGTCGTATGACTGTTATTTCTGCCAAATTTGGAGAGTATGAATCTAGAGCAACGACCACATGGTTATTGGTACAATATATTACGCGAAAGGGATTGTTTAACTTCAAAAACCGTTCAAAAAATATCTCGTTGTCGTAATTTATTATATTTGTTTAACAAATCCGGCTTATTATTATTTTGTTTACCATACAGGTGTTATTTATATATTTTAAAAGGCAAATAATACGTAAACGAGAATAATATTTACATACTAGCTATCGCCTGCGACTTCGTCGGTGTGGAATGAAAAAAACTTCAGTTTTCTGCAATTATTGGAACTTTTCACACTTTTTGAACCTTCGCTAGACCTTTCAGACGTTTCAGCCTTTCTCGAATTTTAGCAAGACTAACGAACAACAATTGTTTTTTATACACATATATAGATTTAAATTTTTACTTGTGTAAATTTTAAATACGTTTTTATCCAAAGACATTAAGGTCGCAAAGATTATGATTGTATTTTAACTCCACCGCGGTGGTGATTGTCCCGAGTGCCTTGACACAGTTCCAGCTTTATAACTCTCATAGACAGGCACCTGCTTTAACACACCATTAACAAAGCAAACCTGTTCTCGCTTCCTGGCCCTACACTTGACCGGTCTATGAAATTTATAACACTATATTTTTTTTTAAATTAGAACAACGTCGACGTGAAATGACTGCAACGCTTGCAGAGATCAATTTTTGTATTAATTCTTTCATATTCATTTATGATTAGACTATGTGACTATGTACATGAACTTAAGTTCTGACTTGTAAATACCTATATACCTACATACAAATGTACAGACGATAATCTCCCTCGTGATGACGCAGTTTAGATCGATTGTAACACCTACGACTTTAACTGAGTGGGATCTAAACTGCCTCATATATTTGCACACAAACTCATATCTACAACGAATGACAACTCAAGGACCATTAATAGAAAAGGACGTTCAGTATCTACAAATACTTAACTATGATAATTTAAAATCCTATAACTAAGATTCATTTTGATGATTTGAAATGAAGCGTTCGATCTTCATTTTTAAAATTAAAAATATTAAATTCTCTAAATATTTTTTCTTTGCGTTTTTATTAACCAAACCTTGATACTGTATATAAATAAGATTGTTTCCTCCAAAAAAAAACTACACGCTTTTGTGGTAGTTAATTTATTATTACCAAGACGAGCACGAGGAATTTAAGAAACAAAGTATATAAAAAGCAAAAGAACCCATTGCGATAAACAAACTATAATAGAAGTAAACGTTTAAACTTGTTTTTGCTTGAGCAGAATTAAACAAAGTTATGATTTTGAGTTAGTTCTACAGGAATATCAACCAAAACTTATAAATGGATGCCAATTATCTGCATGACGTAACTTTAAAAATTACAACAATTTAATGGAAATTTATCTCTAAAGCGACAATTTATAAAATGTCAAAGGAGTTGAGAATACCGGGGGTGGAGCATGCGCAATGGAGATCCGATCAATGCACCCCCGAGTGCGCGCGCCACCCTCGACCCATCGTCGCCTCAGTGCCGCTATCTACGCAGTTCCCCACGAAAAAACAACGCCTGTGACGGTCGAAGCATAAGTCGGAGCGCCCTTGACTATTTCAACATTACTACAAAACTCAAGCTGTACCATTCGCCGTACCAAGATATTAGTGAAGTCGCATCTCTATGATTCAACTTATTAAGGACACCTACGCCGCAGACACAGGGCTCGCGGCCTCAGTTTAGCTAGTCGGTCGACAGTCGCGTGACTCATCGGATTATCCCAGAAGATTTCGAATTTGTTTTATTTAGTGGTTGAAACAGTAGTGGTCCAGTGATTGTGAACTTTCGGATGCCGGTAATCCGGCGAGTCGTTGTCGTATTGATGAGCGGGCTACGGTGCCCGGCCGACGAGTGAGGCCTGCCGACCACCAGCAGGGATGGATGACTGCAGCGGCCTGTTCTATGACGACGACGGTGAAGCGCATTGCGAGATGGTACGTACTAAAAACACCAATTAAAAATATGTAGTAACAATTGCAACATTCATGTGACGTTACAAAAAGAAAAAAAAAACATCTGCGAAGCTTAATTCACGGTCAAAGTTATCACAGATAACGAAGATGAAAGTAAATACAAAATGGACGTCACAACGATGATGCAACATTAATCCTTAGTACCAAAACTTTAAAGCAGTTCTGTAATCATATAATGCGTCTATAGAAATGTCTTCATATATTCGTAGCATGCCATAATTTTTCGGTATCGATTTTTTAAATGCAAGATTGAAGCATATTGCAGAATATTACATAACGATAACAACGTCTTGATACAAATTGCATATTTAAGTGATCACCAGTGTAAAAAGTTGAAAATGTTAAGAATAATATAAAACTTAAGAGATTTACGTGAGAATTTCATGAACACTGCATACAGTGGTAGAGCCCGCTTTAACATCTTCGCAAGAATTGGTCCGGCTCGCCCAGTGAAATAACACGAACACATAGATGACAGCCGGGAATTGGAAGCAATTCCGCGTTTCGTCTGATGAGTGTGCATCTTGGAGGCCTATTTAGTCCTCTTTCCCTTCCCGCCCTTTTTCTCATAAGGAAAGGATGGGAAGTGGAAGTGGACTTTCCGGATGAGAGGATGCATGAAAGGGGAAAATGTTTTCTTTCTGTCCATCCTCTCCTCTGTCGATTAAAGGTAGGCAACGCATTTGCAATTGCGTATGTCTATAGGCAACGGTCACTTCGCTATTTCAGCGATTTCAGGTGGCCGCTCGCTCGTTTGCCACCTTATGATATAAAAAAAACTCGGATTCACATTCACATTAGAGAATAAATCAGTTAAATTAAAAGTTAATAATAAAAGCCGCTCTATTTTTGGCGAGAATATAATTGTTAATGTGCATAGAAAGTTATTTAGCATTTGTTACTTCATTCCTTTCCAAAATATAATAATTTTTATCATTCAACGCAAGATGTCGTTAAGACTGTCTTATTTGCATTTGCTAGAGAACTGAGTTTATTTAAAAACCAAAAGACAAACGATGCGTTTGATGAATTTAAATACGTAAGTATTATAATAATGTTAATTTAAATAGCTATGAAATTCTTCAAATAGAATCGTGGCAAAAATCTAGCGACTTTGCATTAAATAAAAATATTTTACGTTGTTAAAAAGACTATATAAGTATTTGGTTAGTGGTTTCGGTATTTGCGGCCAATTATGGAACGTAACCCAGCGAATGAGGTGATTTAACTATTTGTTTTTTTTTTAATTTATCAACAATATTAACGGCCACATCCATAGTACATTAACAGCTATTTAAAAAGTCCCCTAGCTTAGATTTCAGTATAAAGGAGTCCCTTAGTGGTCTTTGACTTAGTACTAAATCATCGGCCATGTTATTTTTCCATATTTTATATTATTTGGCAGTATATGTTTGTTATTTTATATTATTTTACTAACAAGGTAATAAAAATACATACTTCTTTGTTGAACTTGACCACTATTTGCAAAGGTTGCTTTTGTTCAAGGTCATATTAGCATTTCACATGCAATTTTTATGCAGTTATGCTGCAATTGTTTTTAAAATCACGAAGGGTTGCATTAAGCATATTATGTAATTAAAGCATTATGAACCATACGATCTTATGAACAAGATTATAACAAAACTGTAATTTTTTAAGATCCAATGACCATAAAAATTAATGAGAAAATAATTAGCGCCTGTAGGAAAAATGTTATTCAAGAATTAAACCTTTTCAATGCAAGAAATTTAAAATAATTACACACCATGTAGATTTAAAGCCAAAAGGGTTATAAATATAAAAACCTTTAAGCACTGAACGCTAAATTTGTTTAACCTGAATTTATTCATGGATGATATTAGAATTTAGCTGAGAGCGAACGGTCCGCTTGGGTTCTTACTTTAATTAGTCTACCGGATTGGATTTATATCGCCAAAATCAAATTACCTTATCCAGTACCTGACCAGCTCTCTCTCTCTCTTTCTAATATTTTGATAGGCCATGGGATGCGTCTGCCTTCATTTAATTTAATCTTCTGTTATGTAAGAATACAAATTAAAATCTTAAGATAATATAATATATATCAAATTAATTAAGATTTTATGAAGCGAGTAAAAAATTGTACATTTGAACGTAAGTACATTAAGCTTCCTCATTTTAATTTAATAAAATTAAAACAAGGAAATGAATAAATCATTTTAATCTTTAATGTTTATAAAAATTAACGCCGGGAAATAGCAAATTACCGTTAATTAAATCATTTTAGTTTATGAATACAAAGATCTTTAAAATTAAAAGTATAATATTGTATTATCTGAATTACTAAGATCAAGACAAGCAATCTATATTCAGTCTCCGTAGGCAAAGGAATTTAAACGAATTAACTATGAAATTAAATAAACCATTCTTATGGTACACGTCCATTGGCCCGCGCCGGACGCATCGCACGCACGGCCTGCAACGGATTTTAGTTTGCTTTGAATGATTTGAAATAGCGCTGCGTCCATTACACACATCGTCGTCGTCGCACACATCGCATCAAGACATAGCAAATTTGTTTAATTCGCGCGTGCTGTGCGTCCGGAGCGGGTTAATGTACGTGTACCTTTAAACTTGATGCATGAGAATGGATTTCCTTTTTATTTATTACATGTATACTCTTTTGTACAAGGTTAAATAAAATGCAGAAGTTAAAGATGACATTGCAAGATAAGTGTTATTGTTTCTGGTTATAATGAGTACCAGTTTGGTGTATCTTTAAATTTCATAGTTTTTTTTTCAATTTCGTTTCTTAGATTGTATCGTATCCTGTAACTACTACTTCTAAGCTAACCAACAAAACGGTTAGCTTAGAAGACATTAATTGGCTTTTGCTTTTCCCAGAAGATAAGGCTTTGAGAGTCTATGATTTATTATAAGACCTAGTTTATTTAACTT
>NW_013530872.1:2569969-2578302 GCF_000836235.2 Papilio xuthus
AAGTGGATAGGTCAGAATCTGGCATAGTTTACTTCTAGAAAGGTTTGAAAACATTTGGCTTGAATAAGGTATAGATGGTAGTTATAGGTAAGTGATGTTGGAAAATATCCAAAGAAGATTTTTGGCAAAGAAATATTAGATGATTGAGTCAAATTTAAAGAAAAACACTAAAATAAAATTTATTTTACATTTGTGACGTCAGCTATTATCATGTTCAAAATTTATATATAATAAATACGTAGTGTAACTATGTCTAATTGAGACATCTAATAGCTCGTGGCAGTATCATGATGAAGTAAATATTATATAAGAAAGTTAATAAATCTATAAATAAATATTGCAAATGAATCATCGTTTCTGAAATCAATTCCATAAATAATCATGGTTTATAGTTAAAAAAATTAATAACAATTAACAATACTTCTATGTTTTCTATTATAAAAAATCAAAAGAATGGTTTATTGAAAAAAAATGATAAGACGTGTACAGTTCCATCCAGTATTGATTGAGTGGCATTATTAATAACTTGGTGCTGTAATAAATCATTTTTTAATTATTTGTTAAGTGTTGAATAAGATAAATAAGGATAGTTTTGTAAATAATATTGGACAATAATCAAAATGAATTTTGTAGAAGACAATCATGATTTATCAGTTTTGATTTGTGTCTATGGATTGATAGAGGTATGTCGATAAGTACATTAATATACAATTGATTTTAACATTATGGCGAAGAATGGCGCTCTTTAACATTTTGCAGACGCCAATGAGAAGCAGACACTTTGCTACTTTAAAGAAATAACTTGACTCCTGGCTTGTTTGCTATCTTTAATATATAATACCTGGATGACCGGTATTTTTTTTTAATTGTGTTTTTTGGAAATTATATTTAAGTACGAATTACTAATAAAATTATGAAATATGAATAATATTTTTCGATCTTATCTATAGAAAAAGTTAAGTTTATGTTTAAGTTGATTATCGATAAAACACGAATAAAATGACATTTTCTAAAAATGATTCCTAGCTAGATTGATTTATCGCCCCTGAAACTCCCTATGTACTAAATTTTATGAAAATCGTTGGAGCCGATTCCGAGATTCCAATTATATATATATATATATATATATATATATATATATATATATATACAAGAATTGCTCATTTAAAGATATAAGATAAAAAAAAGTGTGGTAATTTCTAACCAAACCGAAGTTTGCTCTTTACGTTCTTTGATATTTCAGTCCGTTGCGTCATATCCCAGAGGCAATGGTACTTTGATAGCTGTCATTTTGCTGATATTATCAATTTTGCCGCATTATTACTTCGTCGGAATGGTATGAGGTGTCTTTGTTAGATTACAGCTTCACCATTATTATGCCGTTGCTTTAAGATAAAGATTTTTTACCTTTATACCATTTTATTTTTAATCAATATATTTCCAAGCACATCTTTCATTCATTCAGAATCTTTTTAATCTGGAATTAGACACTTTACTCCGGCTAGAGAATTTGTTGAATAACATAATGTTTCTGTACATATGTTTCGGCAGTGTAAACCCATGTTGAGATATACTAGCTAACAAATGACTGCAATTTGTTACAGCTATGAGCATGTACCGTTAGTTAGGGCTGACAGCCTATTACAAGCAATATTAACACCAAATTGTACATTATAGTGGGATAGTCCAGAAAATTTTACGGTGACAATATGAATTAATTAAATTCCAATTAAATTATAAAGATAATTTTATGTACAGAGAAAAAGGTTCTCTGTACATAAAATTTACAATAATCTTGGATTTCCGATGTATTAAATACAATCTTTAGGATTGTTTCTGTAAAATCTGATAATAATAAGTGTCTCAGTACAGAGGATATTTAATGATCAAATAGTAGGTAGATTAATATAACAGGTTCGTAAAGTCTTTACAAATAAATCAGTCCACCCGTTGACCCCGCCTTTTAATGACGTTTCTTACAGTTTCTAAATGATTTTTTTTAGTCATTGCAATAAAGCTATAGCTTTTTAAATGTAGAGAAATACTACAAATATTATTATATAAAAAAACAGACCAATCACATAAAGGAATTATACATATACGTTTAAATAATAATTTTTAAATTATGAAATTACATAACAATTTAGATTTTTTAATGTTTTTATTGCGATAGAGTTTGTACTCGTATGTTTCAAAATAAATCGTTGTACTTGGTAACCCTAGCGAAGGGCAATAACAGGTCCTTTTAATCGCAGATGACACGGAGCCATGTAACCTGTAACTCAAGAAATGAGTAATTACCTTTCTGAACGATTAACTGTAAACGCTCTGCGGTGGAAGCAAGTGGAAATAAATGGACAGACTAATCGTTGGTTTCTGAGACCAAAAATCCATGTCTAAAACATCGTCATCTCTCTCATTATTATTGACAAAACAGAGATAACAATATGTTTGTACAAACCTACGATAATTCGTGTAGAATGAAGGTCTAATTATACGTTTTATTTATAAATTTTGTTCCTTTTGCGTTTTTGAAGATCGAAAATAATCTTCGTAAAGAACCTTTTAGTTTTTTTCGTCTTTAGAGCTTTTATGAAATGAAACAATAGACTCCTATGCGCTTTGACACTGCAGCAACATTTATTTTTCATCTCTTCGAAAAAAGTTCTATACAAGAAAAATAACGTTTTTTCATGAAAATAAAACAATATCGTAGAACAATTTCCTAAGTAATAATATTTATTACTCCATTGGTTTGATTTCAAAATGGTAATGTAAGAAGCGGATATTGACTGAATTTAGTGACTTGTGGCCGCTGACAATTTTGCGGTTAGCCCCCGGTCGTGTACACCAACTCTTACTTTATCTGCTTAACGTAACTTAGATTAAGTTCAATTACTTAAGAAATAAATGTTACATAATGTTACAAATAAGCAATTGAAAAATATAAAACTTGTATATAAACAGTGGTCGTGACTCCATCCGGGTGGAATTGACAAAATCATAAGTAGCCTATGTATTCATCCAGGCTATGTTCTACATCTATGTCATTTGAAACGATATCCATGCAGCCGTTCGAGAGATATCTTTCAACATCCATCCATCCAAGCATTCGTATTTATAATATTAGTATGATTGACGATATTTAAAGTTATATGTATTTTTTTGGTAAATTCAAAGGACTAAAATACATAAATTAATATAAATTTATTTGAAACGTCTAATAGACACGTGACATATAAGACCCGTATAAGGTCCTTCTTCAGGGTGAATAGTTTTTGGTTATACTAGCGGTCGGGTGACTTCTCACACTGTCTCATCAACATCAGCTCATATACGTCCCCATCGAGGGGCTCGGAGCCTACCCTAAGTTAGAGATGACTAGGCCATAGTCAACCTTGCTGGTCCGTGCGAGGTGATTGACTTCACACATATCTTTGAGTTTCTTCTCAGATATGTGCAGGTTGCATCACGATGTTTTCCTTCACCGTAAGAACGTCAGATAAATGTACATATGTAAATCGGAAATCGAAAAACACATTGGTATATGACGGGATTCGAACCCAGGACCTGCATATTGCAAGTAAAGTGCTTGACCCCTGAGCCACCGACGAGCTTACACTCACACTGTCTGCTCTACTATAAAACAAAAGTTTGATTTATAAAATAGAGCCGTGTCCATAAAATACACACTTATACGACAATCAGAATAATCACAGTAACGAAAGTTGATTAACGACCGGCAAATAGAACTAAGTGAGAGCTACATACTAATATGGGAATACATGTCGTGTGGAGACATTAAAATAGTTTGAAAGAAACATTCAATTCTTAATCGAGATCGGACATGGAATTCTGCAAGCCATTTGTATTAACATAACTGTGGATATCCACAGTTGAATCTATCGTGCAGATTAATATAGTTATCCTGCTTATTCACATTGCAAAAAGAGAGATAGAAATATTTTTGTGTAGGCATTTTGGAAATAGGAAATCACAGTTACAAATAATTATAACAGATCTATGTAAAAAAAATAAGTGTACTAAACTTATATAATTTTTAATCCCGCTGACGCGGTTATCGTCATCTGTAAAGTTAAAAGTGTAATTAAAAGCAACTTCAAATGTGCATTAGTTCAAAGTTCAGTCGTCGCTTTTGTTCGTTCGTTAACCTCGATGTGACTGAGAGGGTGGAACTTTGTGATAGGTTAAATTTCTATGAAAAATGGTTTAAAATGTTTTACTAATATTTTTTTTAAACGTTGCACGATATGCATTTTGAAAATAACTAATGGCATATAGTTCTACGAATTTAATTACAACTAGCTGTCGCCAAGGACTCTGTGTATGCGAAATTTAAAAAAAAACTTAATTAGTAGCATTCGTGTTCTTCCAGACTATATTCCAATGAATCATTCTGGAGATACCTTCGAACAAACATTAATCCATTCATCCGAAAATTGGCATTTTAATAACATGAACATAATGGGTTTTAATTATTTATCGTTTCTTTTTAATACCATTTCAGTAATATGTAAATACTTCACTTTGAATCCAAAGAGTAGTTAGGCTTTTATAGATTCGATAAGGCTATAATTCATTGTTAATTTTAATAATTGGAGTGCAATTGCAATGTGATGTTCTTATCGTATATATTCCATGTCTTATGATTGTTAACTTGTAAGAAAGTTCCGCACGGTCGGGCGGTCGTGTCTGTTAGAATGCTAGTTACAACCATTATCTGTGCTTTCCGTAACTAACTCATTATTAGCCCACATACAAGGTAATAATGTTGTTTAACCATGAAATTGTTAAATTGTCTACTGTCGGCTTTCAGTATATAAATTGTTGTGTTAAGTATAAATATTATCATATACATATAATTGAGTTTTTAGTTAGTATATACATCGTCGGTGGCTCAGGAGTCAAGCCGTTGACTTGCAATCTGCAGCTCCTGGGTTCGAATACCGCCATGTACCAATGTGTCTTTCGATTTATGATTTGCTTATGTACATTTATCCCATGTTCTTACGCTGAAGAAAAACATCGTGATACAACCTGCACATATCTGAGAAGAAATTCAAAGATATGTGTGAAGTCAACCAACCCGCACATGGCCAGCGTGGTTGACTATGGCTTAGTCAAACCTAACTTAGGTTAGGCTCCGAGTCCCTTCGTGGGGACGTATAGTGAGCCGATGATGGTGATGACATAAAATTCTCGTGTCACAATGTTAGTTACCATACTCCTCCGATTTAGGAGCTATTTGGCTTGACTGATGTTTATGTCATTTTATAGGCATGTTCATTAGGTTTGAGAATCAACTATCTACTTTTTAATTCCGCACGGATGGAGTCGCTGGCGACAGCTAGTTTTTTTTAATATATTAAATAAACAATCATATAATTTATATTTCTCTATCTTTATGATAGAAAAATACAAATACCAAGAGTGACAGTAATACAAGTACCAGAGAAGTCTTAATAAAAGTTTACTTTTGGCACGTATTGCATGTTTAAAGTAAAAACTATATTACTGTAAAAGTAAACAAAATCAACTTTATTAACTTGATACTATCATTCTATAGACATTCTCTATCATCTTGTCTTTTCCAATTGCATTTAAAGATGTGAAATCTAGTTTTCTAATAAACAATACAATGGGAACGATTAACAAAGCAGATCTATAAGAGATCTATTCATCTGCATTCAATAACAAATATTACGAAAGACCCTGCTCTCAATACAAAATATTCTCTGTTAGTATCAGGTCAGTTAGGCCATATAAAACCATTATGAACGACTTTTTATAAGCTAATAATTTGTTACATAATTTTAAAATTCCTATCGAATAAGAAATATTTAACAAATGCACATGATTATTATTTCTTAACATATCTATATATATAAAAGAAAGTCGTGTAAGTTACACTATTTTTAACTCAAGAACGGCTTTAACGATATAGCTGAAAATTGGTGAGGAGATAGCTTAGAGCCAGAAGACGGACACAGGATACTATTTATTCTTTTTTTCGAATTTATGCCTTGAAGAGCTGCTTTTTATTTTACTTACTGATATTATAAATGCGAATGTTTAGATGGATGTGATGTGGATGGATATGGTGGGCTACACTAATTAAGTTTTTTTTTATATCCACGCCGACGGAGTCGCGGGCGATAGCTAACTAGCTAGATAGATAACTATCTATTAATATGCGCATTTTTTACATGTTATCGTAAAATATTAACAATTTTGTTTCCAAAAAAATTGTAAGCAAAATTATTGCTTCAAAAAAAATACCGGCCGTTCCCAATTTACGGACAGTGTTCATTTAATAATTTCAAATTATAGATTAGTTACATAATCAACCTCTGTGCTGACTTTGATTTCATTGTTGCTCGATTGTTAATCTAAAAAAGGCGTAACTAATTCCCCATGAACTCGCAACACGATCCGCTCTCAAGATGCGTTACGCGTTGTACATTGTGTAATATTTCTCACAATTCTCTATTCTAATTTGTTTCACAACCATCTCTATGGTATGATTAGTATTGTATGATAACGGGACATTGAAACAAGTAATTTATAGTTTTGAAATATGCTTGGAGATCCATTAGTTTCTCTTCTAGATGATAGACAGAAGTAAAGTTTAACAGTGGTAGAGCCCGTTTTAACATCTTCGCACGAATTGGCCCGGTTCGCCCGGTGAAATACCACGACAACACAGAAGACAGGCGTCAAGTGGAAGTAATTTAGTCCTCTTTCCCTTCCCACCTTTTTTCTTATAAGGAAAGGATGGGAAGTGGAAGTGGACTTTCCGGATGAGAGGATGGCATTGGTCACTTCGCCATTCAGCGATTTCAGGTGGCCACTCGCTCGTTTGCCACCTTATCATATAAAAAAATTTGGACCAAAAAACTTTTAAATTCATAACAAAGAATTAACGGAAATCTTAACCATATTGATAGCTATTACTTACTTGTTGTACTTCTCAGTTGAATCGTCATTTTGGAGATATATGTCTAACAGTGTCATCTTCTTACGATGAAGGAAAACATCGTGATGCAACCTGCTCATATCTGCAGAGAAACTCAAAGATATGTGTGAAGTCAATCACCTCGCACGGGCAGGCAAGGTTGACTATGGCCTAGTCATCTCTAACTTAGGGTAGGCTCTGTGCCCCTCGGATGGCACGTATAGTGAGCCTATGATGACTTACATTTCTTGACTTGAGAATTACAAATAGAACAATGATTTTACCTATAGGATTACTGTACTAATTAGTATAATCTTTGTCCATTATTACTTTAGTTTTGTTTAAAAAGTGGAGTGAATCCAAAGTAATGAACATTGTCCAAATAAGATATGACCTAAAGGTCATAAAATATTTAAAAAAAAGTTTTGTTTAAGATTTCATAGATAAACTTCATAGCCGGCAATACAAAAGCGTTGCACGTAGAATATGTCCCGTATATGACAATAGCGTCACACAACGCGCCTTTTGTGTCCAGCCCTGCGTCCGTTCGTTCCATATCTGTCAAAGAGGGCTCGGATGAAATAACAATGGCCGCTCAGGGCCGCGTCACTGCCACACTTGTGCAGAACCGCTTCAACTGTCATCTGGTTCAAGAGCTTTTGTTTATGAATTAAACGGACCGTTTCATTCATTCGAAATTAAAAAGTGAAAAGATTCATTCACTGAACTGTTTTAAGTTGACAATAATTTGAAAAGGCCTTTTCCATTGGATCTTTAAGACACTGTTATGTCATTCATCACGGTCGTAGTTAGGTTTGAGCTGGTAAGACATGAGAAAAGTTATATTTTGGTAATAAATTAAAAGCTCAAAAAAGTAAGATCGTAGCGTGATTCAGTCATATCTTTTTAGCAAGGATTCAATGAACGAACGTATACTTATTTGTGTAATTTGTAATTTTGCAACCGTTTTTCGTTGTAAATATTAAGGTTCCTTATTCATTATTACTTATAGTTAAGTGATTTTTTTTCTTCAAACACGTTGCGCGTTAAAAATTTATTTTACATATTTGTCTCAAGGATTTTATTCACCCCTTTTTATATTTCTATTTACGTGTGTACAAAGTATCAGAATAAGGTTGTCACGTTGGTTTTTCTTATTCAAAAGGTATCTTGTGGTAATTTCACTGCTGCTAGGCCTAGTATTATTTACACTGGACTGGCCATAATAGACGCCAGTCAGACCGGTTGAGTTGGGATGACTTCTTGTGGTTACTTCTTACATCCCTTCAAAAGATATCTTAAACTGGAATATTGTAATTTGTTCCGATATAGACATGTATTTTTATAGTACAAGCAG
>NW_013530872.1:2578953-2606322 GCF_000836235.2 Papilio xuthus
TGTGTGGTCAGATACCCACGTCAATGCAATTGTAGTCTGTAAGATCGGTGAAGATATGAGGTTATTTGAGATAACCTATTATACTACAATTGAAAATTAAAATATCGATAATTGTTAATTTTGTGTCCGGAACATAGCAAATATTTCGGATTTTTGTCAATTGTATAAACGAACACACAACTTAATACGAGTCCTAAAGGCCAATCATAATCCTTCTTCCTACTCCCCTCTCTAATTAGCTATTTTTCTTATTTCCCGCGTAAAACTTGGTCAACGTTTTAATTCTTCTGTTTCTTAATTTCTGTTTGATGTTAACATTCAGAATCACTATTAAAAATGAACTCTATTACTCATGTAATAAAATTTGTTATCAGGGTCACTCTGAGTCGAAGGGTGCGAAGAAGCGTGAGAAGAGTGCAGGAGGGAACGGGAACGGGAAGCCGACTCGCGGCGTGGCCACTTCCTTCGGCTTCCGACGTCGCCCCGCTAGTACTTCGCGAGCAGACACCGGGCGGAAGCACAAACACGATAAGAATGGAAATGGAGGTAAAAAAATATTTTATACATTAAATACTACTTGGTGATGTTACGTACAGTAAATTAAAAACGCATTATTATTGTGTTGCAAAAAATATAGGTGAGGTCAATAACACAGACATTTCTAATTCGAATCTCTAAATTCGAAAAAAGAACATGCATCGATGCAAGGTCATTGACTCTAACATTCTTGAACATGCATAATTATATATCGATAAACTTAAAAAATATATCTATAGATCGCAACTACAACTAATGTTTAAATAATAAATTAAAAGCAGGTATATTCTATAAATTTGAATTTTAAATATACGAATGGTTTTTAAAATGAACATCGTAATAAATATTTCATTACAGCCCCCTATTGTTGGGGGACAATTTGCACCTGCTCGGGGTGGTTGGTGCACGTTTAGGGGTAGGGGGTAGCGCTCCGCACTGCGGTGACTGTAAACTCACTGCAGTCCAGACAGTTTTTTATAGCTATTTACCAGCTGGTACGACTTAAAAACAAAAAACAAACATTTTATTCTGAAAACAAAGTTATTATTTTTGAGGAAAAGATGTAATACTTCAAACGCTTGAACTTTTATTCCTAATAAACACACTTTACCAATCGTTTTTATAAAATATTGGAAAATAAAATACAGAAGTTGGAAATTTAATTTCCATTGAAGCACAATCTTACTACTATTGTGAATGAGAAAGATGTATGGATGGATGTTTGTTTGAAGGTATCTCCTAAACGGTTCAACTGATCTCAATGAAATTTTGCATGAATGTAAAACATAGTCTATAAGAACGCACAGGCTACTAATTAGTTTTTTTTTAATTCCGCGCAGACTGAGTCGCGGGGAACAGCTAGTATAAGGAAATTACAAATACAACCCAATAATACTAAACCCATTGTTTCACCCTCAATAAACATATCGAGGTGTTAGAGCTTAATATTGTTGATTTAACTCGATTACTTGTGAAAATTCAGCATTATTGCATGCCCGCCTTAATCGTGTATTGTGCGACCGTAATCCGTATAACGCGTACAGGCAATAGCTTGCATATAATGTGAGAGACATACGACACTCGAACTGACATATAACAGTCCCAGTTAGGTACTGCCCTAAATAACAATAAACTCATATATGTGGCTAGGCCTTTAAAACTGGTATATTCAAAAAATTAAATTGTGTCTACAAATATAATAAATAAATAGTGTTAGGAAAAAAAATTGACACACTGCCAGTGTACTGGCACAACACTACCCTTATTAAAATGTCGACGTTTATGTCCCTTCACTAAGCATTCTGACATTTGACTTTGTAATGAAAGCGAGCCATTCGCGACAAAGGATTCTATCTAATGAAACTAATGAAAATGTCTAAAATAGATAAATCTTTATAAACCAAAAAACTTTACGATTCTTTAGGATTCTGCCTCCTATTTATACTTCTCTTGGTACTATTGAACGTTGCGTACATTTGCCAAGTTCATATCTTTAGGACCTAAGTCAAGATTTTGGCTATTTAGTGCCTAATAATTGAACTAAAAAAATGTCACATTTGTTGGCTCTAGATATTTTAGTAATATTTTTACAAAATGTTATATACACTATTTACTAAGCTCTACGCTCAATCAAACTAGAATTCCAATGTTGTTATGAGTTATGTATGTTAGTACGTTTACTCTTTTTTGTTTTGTTTTATATATAATACAACAAATATTATTTACAGTAAGTATAGTCGACCCTGGATAAGCGAGAGTCAAAGGAACCGCAATATTTTTCTTGCTTATAAAGCTTTTTCAACCGGAGTTTCTTGCTTATCTAGGTTTGACTGTACTTTTACGTCATCAAATAGAATCGGAAGCCGTAAGATAGCGAAGGAAGTCTTATTGTTTTCTCAATGGAATTACATCCGACACGATCGGCCTATCTTTAGCCCTAGTGCGCTGGTATGCTAGGCCTAAGTTATTTTATATAATAGAAGCCATGTTAAGAATAAGAAATACAACTTAAGTATTGATTTAAAGGAAATTTAAATATGCCACTAGTTTTATTTCTGTTCATATAAGGCATGACGTAAGCGTTGCCTTGACCTCGCCTATTAAAATCTAACTTGAGAGAGTAAACTTTGTATTTTACTGCAGTCATTACTAAATATACACCTACTAGCGGACTCCCGCGACACCGTCTACGAGGAATTAAAAAAAAACATGATTAGTAGACTGTGTGTTCTTCCAGGCTATGTTCTATTGCCAAATTTCATCGGGATCCGATCATCTGTTCTGGAGATATCTTTAAAAAATCATCCATCCAAACCTTCGCATTTATAATATTAGTAAGGAGTAAGATTTCTTTAATATTTTTACTTTTATTCGTTTGTTTCACTGTACTGGATGAATATAACTGCAGTTTAGATAAATAAATCCAGTATTTAGCATTTATATTTTATTTCTAGTAAAGTTTGAAAACATAATCTGTGAACGATTAAGCTTCCTGCTGCATATAATTTGCATAAGCAATTGCAAATATTAACTGGTTTGAACGGAAATACCTATCGCTAAGTCCAACAATTTAGCAAGTTATTTTAATTAATTTGAGTAAAATCATAAACACATAGCTGTAGCATGCGGCTCTGTCCGCGCGGTACTTAATACAAAAAAATTAATTAGTAGCATATATGTTCTACATCTATGTCAAATTTCAGCGAGATCCATACAGCCGTTTTCGACATATTTGAGGGTATCAACAAACATCCATCCATCAATCAATACAAACATTCGCAGTAATAATACTAGTAAGGAGTAAGATATACATACTTTATTGCGTAATTTCCATCCACTAGGACATTTAGCAAAAGACCTAATATAAACTTGATCTTACCTTAAGTAGAATAATTATATACGATATGTAAATAAATATAATATTGTAACAGGTTCGACTGAGGAGCTACGTCCAGAAGAAGTTCTATCAGGAAGGTCTACACCTCTCGCCAGACCTCGTAAAGAAACCGCCGGACAACCGCTTCGGACAAACAGGTATAAAATATATTAATTGATAGCCCACGCTTTGCCTTTATAGAGCTCTAATATCGATACGTATTGCCATACTAACATGAATTAACTCCTTATTATTCATAGAAATTTTGCTTTAATTTCATGTATAGATTCACGGTGTTATTTACATACATATTTGTATATTTTTGAACAATATATAATAGTAATTTAATTCCTAATAGATTACCACATTACCATCGGTAATCTCCTGGTGTTATTATTTTAAACATCTTATAAATTTAGTTAGTTTAGATGGATGGATGTTTGTTTGAAGGTATCTCCAGAACGGCTGAACAGATCTTGATGAAATTTGGCTATGTAGAACATAGTCTGAAAGAACACATAAGCTACTAATTACGTTTTTTTTAATCCGCGCAAACGGAGTTGCGGGCGACAGCTAGTAATCTATAAAGTTCATGTTACGTTATTTAGTTATAAACGGTTACACGTTTGGGTAGACGATTGCTTTCATATAATCGGCTTATTCAAGTATTAGTGTCACAAATACATTTGAAAGTAATTGAGCGGAATAGGATATGTTTAAATTAGAAAGTTGACAGACGTATCGCTTTTTAACGTTATTAATTCATATCAAATCCTTAATTTAGTTTATTACGTAATAGGAAATATTTAATCAACATTAATTTAAGTTTCTACTTGATTGCTTCCTACTGCAAGACTTAATAAAAATAGATAAATCTTAATTGAATTACTAACAAGAGAAAATTGTCGTTATAACGATATTTAATTTCCCGAATATTTTTTTTATCGAAGACAAACATGCTTGGGTTACATTCACATTATTAATACCATATTTGATTTCCCTGTCGTATTAACGAGATTTAGTTTATTTGCTTCCCAGAATTTGTTACTAAATGGCATAGAAGTTCGTTGGGTTTTCGCAAGAATTTGTATTAGATTACGATATAAACCACAAATAACATGATACACCTAAAATATAATACAGTTTTATAGTTGAATGCACTTGATTTCATAGTGGGATAAGGAATATAATTAGGTAGCTATTAGTGCAAACATGGCACTTTTTCTGATATCAAGACTTTTGAATAAAAATTTGCGGTATAAAATTAAAAAGCCTTGTTTTTCCTCGATTATCCCAGACGGTTTTCCAACAGCTAATACTCGGGCGGTAATGATTGCTTTTAAATTTTCCCAGGCGCTCAATATTTTTAATAAAAATAAATAGCGAATACTTTTAGACTCCCTACAAATATTGTATGATTTCTCAATAGTTTCATAATTTAATCGGCATTTTCCAACAAAAGATTCTCTTTTTACATCATTAACATAGCTACTTGAAAATATCCAGCAGACTTAGCTTGCATTATTGAACATAAATAAATAAATTAGGGAGTGTTAAATGTTAATCGTTTGATTTGCTAGGTTCGGTTTCAGGCAGCCGCACAGTAAGACAGCGAAGGTGGCCGACGTGAACTTGGCAGCCGAGCCGGCGTTCAACGCACCTCTTAAAGATAAGGACTCCGCCATCAATAATAATGCTTTAGGTAAAACAATCCTACATTTAATAAACTCAGTTTCTTTTTTCTTGTACAATAATTACCTGTTAAACAAAATGGAAGTAACAGTTGGCTCTGGATTAAATTATCCATTAATTGGACTAATGAATATAATTTTACGGCAGTAGTACATTAAAAACTTGATGCCATTTCCATCTTTCAAATTTGTCTACAATATTAGTTGTATGGATAAAATTAAGACTATATAATACAAAGTCATTGTAAATTAATTAACGTATGTCATCAATGATGACTGGTTGTTTAGTAAAGCTTGATTGAACAACAGAAAAACAAAGCATTGTATTTATAAACATTGTTTAAAAAACAAAGGACAAAATAACAATAGACATGTCTTGACAGGTTTAGTTATTCTGAAGTGATTTAAAAACGAAGAATTTTTCAAAAGCTTTATAAAATATTATAAATAAAAGATTTAAAGTTCTTTTCTTATTGCAATAATATTTTGACATAATTATTAATATGATTGGTATATTTTCAGATAAAAAGAGTACAAATTCGCCGTATAATCAGTTGCCGATGGTGGCAACTCAAGTTGCAACAACAGGAGTGACGACTGTCATTGGGGCGGGAGGATTGCCGAAACCTGTCACCAAACAGACTGTCATACTAACATACCAGTCACAACAGTATCCAACACAAGTAAAAATACATTTAAGTTTATATTTACAAAAGAATTACCGTCTGTTTCTGAGATGAAAATCTCTATTAAAACATATCATTATCCCTGTCATTACCTTTGACAAAACAAAGATAGCAATATGTTTTAAAAGGGGATTTTGGTCTCAGAATGCCACAGTAAATATGCTAAATTTATTCCTTAATTAAACCATATAGCCTAATCTTACATAATATACGGTTTTTAAAATAAGATCTAATATTTTCAATAAAAAAAAAACTTTACACACTTCTGTAATTAATATACAAGTCACACCTTACTTATTTATATTGAACTAGCGCACCCGACAGACGTTGTCCTGTCTACACGTCTTTAATTTGAAAATTTCAAACTTTTTTTAATAAGCTAACATTAACATTCAAATATTATTTAAAATTTGACACTGCGATGGCAGCGCCGTCTGTCGGATCCAATGTAAAACATTCCAAAATCGACAACTACTAATAAATTAAAAATTAATTAAAAAAACATTGTCCAGCGGACAAAATTGTGAATCTAAACCATTCCCAGATCCCCTTGAACACACACAAAAAATTTCATCAAACTCGGTCCAGTCGTTTGAGAGAAGTTCAGTGACATACATACTCACAGAAGAATTATATATATAAAGATTATCAAATCGATCAAGAGACACCGTTTCATTTCGTATTACGTAACCCATTCAATTGGACAAAGTGTATTTAGTGAGAATACGTTATTGTCTTCAGTCTTTACGATTGTATTTGCATTTTGGCACTTGTAAGGTTTGAATAGTCACCACGTCAAGGCCGAGGTTAACCACAAGTGTATAGTTATCGTGAGAATATTAGTTAAGCTCTTAAATACCATCTACACTTGCCCTTATTCGCAAGAGCGCTTTTTTGCACATTAAAACGCGTTCAAATGGAACAAAAGCATTTCCATATCTGTTCATAGCAACGCTTTTAAAACGCGACGCTTTTTTATTCCGCAGTGTTGCTTTTTGAGCGCTGGATGAAGGAAACAAGAGTAAAAATTAACCCGTGTGCCTAACTGAACATTTCTAGTTAGCTAGCAATTAGAATTATAACGCTCCGATCATATTGAAAAACAAAAGCGAAGCGGATTTGAAATTTAAATCATCGGTTCCATAAACCTTAAAATAATGCTTTAAAATTGCTTTATTACTTAAAATAACACTTGTAACTTATTTAAAACAGGATGGGCGTGTAAAAGCCTTACCTAGGGAGCAAAGCGTACGCGGGACGTCCGCTACCCGAGTGCCGGGTGGCGAGGCGCAGAAACCTCCCGGGAAATACACCTTCCAGACTAACCAATTGCCGCGCCCGCAGTACCCCGCCGTTAAGAACATCGACCCTAAGGCGGCTAAACAGGTCTGAATTATTCATTTATAACGTGTAACAAACTCCACTATACTATACCACTATCTTTAAGTTACTTAAGTCTCCTTTTCACTAAGCGACCAGTCGTACGATTTTGGCGGCGACAGTGGAAATGATACACATAGTTACTATCTTGATTTAATTCAATATTTAGATACATTGGTTTTTATATTCGTCAAATTCAGTGTTTTAGATCTTTTACAATTCATTTTTGTATATTCCATTTAATAAATAAATTCATATTTTACATTTATATCAATGAGAAATATTATAAACCTATGAATATATTTGAGTTTTACTGCTCGATATCGTGGATGATATAAAATTCATACGTGTTCAAAGCAGTAATATCGCAAAATTGAATATTTTATACGTAATCTCTCACGATGATCGAAAAATGAAGTCCAATCTGAGTGCTTTTAGTATTTTCTAGATATGAGAACATGAACTTCAATTTTTTGGGCCACTTTGATCTTGTATACATGTGAATCCAAATGTACTGTGCTAATAAAAATTAAAAACACTCGCATACTTGACCTATATCTTGTCTCAAAACGGTACTATTCTAGAACAACGTGAATATCACATTTTCTTTCTACAAAAAAGAACCCAGTTGTCTTGGAATCTTTATAAAGTACTAGTCGCTCGCGACTCCGTCTGCGCGGAATTAATAACAAATATAATTACTAGCCTATGTGTTACTTCGGACTATGTTCTATATGTATGCCAAATTTCATCGTGATCCGTTCAGCCGTTCTGGAGATACCTTCTAAAAAACATCCTTCAAAACATTCGCATTTATAATATTAATGAGAAGTAAGATTTCTATGTGTCTGTCGAATTTTAAAAAGCTTTCGATGGTCTATCTAGACATTGGTGCCTGCACTAGCTATCAAGAGATTTCTTCCTACAAAGCTTTGAGCCGAAAAAAAAACAAAAGAAAACTGCTTTCATTGAGCACTTTTGCTAATGGCTTCTTAAAACGACTACTATGTCAAACGTGGTCGGTGCATTGGAAAACTGTACTTACGCTACAGACTTTAGAGTTCATATTTATTTGTATTTCGAAGTAGGTCATAAGTTACCTATTTCAGTGGTACCAATTTAGATTCCGGGAGCGGTTCGCTAAAAATATCGCCACTGCATACTGCACTAGGCGTTTGAACGCACACGGTATTAACAAGGAAAGATATTTTAAAAAGAAAGTACTTTATTTATCTTCTATAATTACTATCACAACAAGACGGTGCAGAATCTAGCAATTATTCTTCATACAAATCATACTACTCGTAATATTATAACTACCACTACCAGAACAACTGAATCGATCTCCATGAAATTTGGCACACATATAGAACACAGTCTGGAAGAACCATAGGCTATAGATTATGTTTTTTTAATTCCGCGCGGACGGAGTTGCGGGCTACAGCTAGTTAAATATAGTCTACAGTATAAAATATTGTTATACTTTTATTAATAATTACCTAACGCTTAGGATACCACTTTCGTATGTACTTGTTTACCTTGAAATATTATGCGTTTCACTTCATAATTTTCATTTAGTTATTAGAGTTATTCTTGTGTTAGTTCTTTAATATAATAGATATAGTTTTTTTTAATCAACTCATTAATTTAAACAAATCTATAGAATTAATTTGGCACCTTAAAAATAGACTTATATGTAAAATAAATTATTAACCAACCAATGTTCCGATTTTTTCTATAATAGATAATATTAAATTGTAATTCTTTATTTAACAATATTGATTTATAGATGGCAAACGACATTAAACGAGAAAAAAACTAACAAACGCTTGAACAAATCGCACAGAGATTGTAAGCAGTCGTGTAAAGCCATGCATAACGTTTTGAAATAAAATGGCCTAATGAAAATAATTAACCGCGTCCATTCGTTGTATACACTTCGCTGCGTAGACACTCGTGTTTTAAAATAATATTTTTAATTCAATGAGTGTTGAAATAAGTAAGTATCTTCAGATATATCCCGCGTAGTGAGATGCATTTAGACCTTGTCTATGTATTTTTAATTCTTTAACTGTGTTTTGGAAGCGAGGGACATTCGGTTATTCGTTGTGAGAATAGCTTTACAGTTATGACGTTTGTTGTATAAAATGGTTAATATATGTTATATGTTTTATATAAAGTGAAAGTTGTTATATATTTACATATTTATGGGTTGTTTCCAGGTGGTCAATAATACTAGGAAGGCAAGTGCAGCAGATGGATGGAGGGAAGGTAATCTTACTAATATTATAAATGCGAATGTTTAGATGGATGAATGGATGGATGTTTGTTTGAAGGTATCTTCAGGGCGGCTGAACGAATCTTGATGAAATTTGGCATGCACATAGATCATAATCTGGAAGAACACATAGGCTACTAATTATGTTTTTTTTGTTAATTTCGCGCGGATGAAGTCGCGGGCGAGAGCTAGTATTATATTTCGTTGTAGATGAATAGTGAAATCGTATTTTAATTTTGTAATAAATAAAATAGTAATTTTTAATTTTGTAAAACATGGGCAGATATCGTAAATTTTTTTAAATGCAATTATGAACAGTTTACCTTGAAATACTTTTTATTGTTCATCGTTTCAATTATAATGAACCTAGACACAGTATGATAATATTGACTTTAAACACGATAAAGAACTCCTTAATAGAAAGATACGTCTTTTTTGAAGGACAAGTGGCCATATGGTCGATTTTCGACATACGAGTATAGATAAAGAATCCTAGTTTGATGTTTGACGGCAGGTGTGTCCGTAGGTCCGGGATCCGCGGTGTCAAGTGACTCCGGCGTGTGGACGGGTGGCGAGGGTGGCGAGGGCGGGGAAGGTGGCGCGGGAGAAACGGGTGGCTCGCCATTAGGTCGCCGCCGCCCCAGGAACCTGGAGATGGTGATGCGCGGTACTCATACTTTCCATCTCAGAGAGCTGCAAGTCGCCGACCTTGATATCATGGGTAAGTTGGACACATTTGGTTCCACAGTCACTATTTATACATTTTTATCGTGGGCATTTCAAGTGAGTGCTTACTGAAATTACAGTTAAATAACATTCAAAAGAAGGAAACGTTACTAAACTATTGCCAAATTTAAAAATGGTGGCCATTTGTAACCATTTAAAATTCGCTAACGTGAAAACAATACCGTAATGATAAAGCCCACATTGCAATATACTTATTTCATCCAATTTACGACATTACGACACTAACCTCGATGATAATGAAAAACATTAATTAAATAGTTAGTACGAATATCCTAACCAAAGTTTTTGTCTCCTTTTCTTACATCGTTCCATATGGTCCCTCAATATAATGTTTGTATAATAGACGAGGCGGTAGTAACCGGTCACGCGGTGATCCCGCTCCCGAAGCTGCCCAGTTCATTCGAAGGCGAACTATCTCCCGAGTACGAGACTCCAGTGCCGACGTATACGCCCCCGTCGCCGATAACCAAGCCAGTGGTTGCGGAACCAGTGCGACAGAACTCTCCCATGTCGACCCTGGAACGCTACAGAACACGCACCAGGCCCTCGAGGATTCAAACTGATTATAAAGACGAAGAGAAATTCGTTATAGATAGAGCACAACCCGAAAAGTTTGATAAGCAGGTTTGTAGTCGTCTTGAGATTTATAAATTCAGACTGCCGGAAGTGGTGTCTTACTCTGATTCTGGACTCTGACTGTGGGAGTGGCTTATCTCAATTTTTCATCACAGAAGCTTGATCTACTCATACGCAATTTGAGGCGCAAGCGTACATAGTACTTGATTTAAATTGTTTTCTTATTTGTTCCAGAAATCGTTTACTACCTCAAGCGGTGTGGTGTCGCCGACCACGGTGGGCTCAAGTAAGGAGTCGAGTCCGTCCTGTAAGAGCGAGGAGAGCCATTTCGGTACCGCGGCTTGGCAGGCGCACGCTGCCGGCGAGGCCATGGCTACCAGGTACAACAGCAATTTATTGACATGATTGTGGTAGTTACTGCAACTTAAAAAATAAATTGACAAATGCGAACTAATCTTTACCTAGCCAACTAATGCGTTGCAATAATGGAAATGGGAATATTTAAAAAAAACACCTGTTAATTTAAAATAGCAAACTACAAATTGTAACATTTCAGATCTCAAGATGACGTATCGTTGGCGCTAAGCGTGTCTAGTTGTGAAGATGAGAAGTCGAAACTGGACGCTAAAGAGAACCAGAAGATGGAGCAGGAAGTGCCCACCAAGACAATAGTGATCGATGAGCCTCCGCATCCTCTACTCATGAAGTCCCTCACACTAAGCCAACATGACTCCCTACGCGGGACTATGATGGGTCAGTATAATAGTAAAATATTTATATATCTGAGAAGAATACTAATAACTTTAACATCTACGATTCTTATTTAGTAGGAATTGTAGAGGTTAAAGTTATTAATGAACAGAAATCTTCACAATTCCGCATTTACTTTCCATAGTTACCGATTTGAAACCACCGAAATTAGACTTAGACAATTATTTCCACAGGTTCAATGACGAGCTCCAACTACAGTACAACTAGTACATGCACAAACCAGAGCAACGACCATCATACCCTGACCCTGACACTCGAGGAGTCCAAGTTCGATATCTCTGCACTGGAGACTTCCACTCAAAGTCTTCTGGACGATGAGACCTCGCCAGCTGACAGTCTCATTTCGTCTACTAGTACCAGTGATAGCAACAATGACTTGCACATCGATAGAGACGCTCCTTCCATATCCAGTGCCTACCAGACAGCTAACACCAAAACCAAGTCGCCGGATCCCATCGTGGAAGAGGCTGACGGTGTCGACGGAGAAGTCTTGTCACCGGTGAAGGAAGTCATGTATGTATTTTCTTATATAAAATAAAAAAATAAGTTTAAGCGATAAGAACTCAGTCCATACAGTTAGCTTGTCTTAGCTGTAGTAAAGCACAATAACTACAAATTTGATAATCAGACCCTGTTAAAGACGGATGAGATGAACAACTTGGAAAATGAAATTATGTTGTGACATCACAAGGGTAGTTGTGTAGATGTTGTTTACATACTCTGTGTGTAGCGAGGCGGGCAGCGAGGCGGGCAGCGATGCGGGCAGCGGGTCGGTCAGCAAGCAGGGGACGCCGCCGTCGCCCGGCACTCCCACGCACGCGTCCGGCTCGCTCTCCCTGTCCGACGGGCGCGACTTCTTCGACGACGAGATCGCCGACCAACCCGCACTGCTCTTTAGGAGTAAGTTTATACACATTCCTAAACTTATCCAGTACTTGTATAGCCTTTAATAGTAAAGAAATTGAAATGTAGGGAAAATATGTTGACAATATAATTTTATGTTGATAAATAATTGTCGAAAAATATTCCTAGACTAACCTATAAATGTATACTGTTTGGAATCAATTTAATGGGATATTGAATCTGTTATTTTGCTAACAGATTTCTTAAATAAAATTAAATACAGATTTTTTTTGAGAAAAATGGAACTGGCAGGAAATTATACACTACATGAGAATTAACTTCGAAAAAGAAATAATTTTTATTTAATTAATTTTTTACGGGAACATTGTTAAAGTAAAGAAGTTAATTAACGATGGAATTGTTTCAAAGTCAAAGTATGTTTAGATTAGATTTAATAGTTTTTGACTTTAAGTCCTTTCTTGCATTTTCCCCAATTGGTATTTACAACACGTTTTCAAATTATATGTTTGTTTAAAGAAAATACTGATGGGAGTCCTTCCATGAAGCGGGCAGATTCTGATGCCAGTAAATTGCGGAGGTCCAAAGAACGCATAACTTCAAGTCCTTTAGCACAAAGAAGTAGGAAACGTAAGTAATAAATTTAACCCATCATAATCACCCTTAGGGCTCCGAGCCCCTCGGTGGGGACGAACAGTGAGCTGATGATGATGATGATGAACCTAAAAAGAATTCATTCGTTCAATCGATTCGAATTATTTGTCTTTCTTCCTTACCAAATACAATCAGCCTGTATTACACTAATTATCCGTTTGTAGGTGACTAAACCATTCTTTATTTGTAGTGGGCGGCAGCCGCAATGGCGGGGAACGCACTCCATCTCTTGACACGCTGTCGAGCCTCGCCTCCGACGACCTCATGATGGAGAATGATCTGGCTAACTCTATCACCAGCCTGCAGAGTGTTGACGATTATATTGAAAGGTTACTTAGTTATTTTGAGGTTATGTAACCTTAATAAAGACTTGTAAGAAAAACGCAAATAAAATAGGACAAGGCAAAATCATAATACGTAAATTAATTCCATCTTTATGATCATCATTAAATGACGACTTCTCCGAGAAATTACGAACTTACAATTTTAAGACCTAAAGGATCTTCTCCGCTTTCTTTGCAAATTCCTAATTAAGAATTACATGATACGTGACATAAACTAACAAATTACAGAATAACTATCTTCGTACTTGTACAGGTTGGACAGTTCGCTCCGCAGTGGTCTGAACTCACTGGACGAGGTACAGTTGCGACAGGAGCTTTCGTCTTCGAAGGCAATGGTGCGTCAGTGGAGCCAGCTGCTTGAGAAGAACACAATCCTGGATCGCCAGCTGGCCGCCATGGCGCAGGGCACCGCTGACTCCCTCACAGCTAGCAACAACAGTCTTACCAGCGCCGGGTGAGTACTGTTTTTTTATAATTCCTAGTGAGAAATGATCGAACTACCACCTGAATTCGCTAAAATGTTTAGTACTTGTATCCTGGGTGTGATATTATTTTTAGCTGTTATAAACATTGTGTTCAAAACATGTGAAATATTATTTAAATATATTATATTATAGGTTAAAAACCAGCATAATACACTATTTTTACTTTTAATAAACTATTTAAAATTAATTTTCTTCAAGCAAATTTCTCAAGCTATTAATGCAAAAAGTATGCAGTAATGCAAAATTAACAACAAAACTTAGTACGATACATTATAATGAAGTAATCAAATGAGGATAATTTGTAAAAAATGTAGGATTAGTATTTCGTGTTGCATCAAATCGAAATCGTACGACGTACGAGTCTGTCGGTGTTTACCAAACACAGTATCGGAGTGCAAGATAATGTTCTATTGGGTGACATTCGATACGTTTCGTGGAAAGTAAAACAACGCGTACGATATCAGTTAATTGCGTTTCGGTCATTTAACTTTAGTCTAATTGAAAAAAAAGGTAAGCGATAGTTATTTTAAATTAGGAACATTTACCTCGTGTCAAATGTAACCATTTAAAACAAAATTATGTTGTCTTAATAAGACTGGGTTTAGACTGCAGATCACGTGTTTTTATACGTAGTCTTTCATTCTCTTTGACAAAACATTCAATTTTGTCAAAATGTTTACTGTCTTTTTTCTTTTTTTGTCACCTGTTTTTGTCAAATTGGAACAGAAGAGATGTTGCTTTTTCTTCCTTCATTGGAATATATTCGTCCACCGTTATTATGCATTAAACTATTAGAAAGCATTAGTTAATGGCACGTACTGATTACATTCTTGTCTCTCTGTAACTACAAGATACCACACGAAATTATTGTAGGTTATTAACGAAGCAAACGAACCATTAATAGTGGAAAGTTAAATGAGACATTCGTACGTTGAAAAAGTTCTTTATCTACAAATCCGTAACTTGAAGTGTACTTTCTCTTTCCAATGACTGACACAAATCTTATTAGACGTTTACATCTCAAATACTCGCTAATAATTATGTAATAAAATTACTTGTAGAAAAAAATTACGATTCATTTTCTAAACAAAGAAACAAAGACAAATAAACTGTATGATGTAAAAGTGTTCATTGAGAACGAACAAAAAATCGCGAATGCTTGCGCGTAACTTAATTTAAAATTAAAGTTTCAAGACTCATAGCTTGTACTTGTGTAGACACAATAATTTATCTTAAGAGAAGATATGGAAATCTAATTTTAATCTAATCTAAATGTAATCGAAATTATTCTTAAGTGCATTCTCTTTTGAATATTCTATCTTGTGATCGTAATTCTCTGAATAATTTGTGTGGCGCGGTCAATTTAACAGTCTGCGTCGCGGTTGACGATCTGAGAATCAATTATGTGCGCTCCGTAACTTCAGAACAGTCGTTACTTGGTGCATCTTGAAGTGAAAACAGTTCACCTTATAGACGCCGCAAGAATTTCTCTTCTATAAACACTATTGTTAGTCATTTTCTTAAATTTCGCATACTTTCGGAGTTAAAATCTGGTCGGTAAAATTATGTTCTTAAAGACATTATAAATCCCTTACACTAATTTAACCTTAACTTACTTAATGTTATAAATGCGAATGTTTAGATGGATGGATTGATGTTTGTTTGTTTGAAGGTATCATCAGAACGACTGAACGGATCTCGATTAAATTTGGCAAAAAAAATAAATGTAGAACATAGTCTACAAGAACACATAACCTACGTATTAAGTTTGTTTTTAATTCCGCGCCGACGGAGTCGCGTGTGACAGCTAGTTTAATATTATTCCTATAAATGTTTAATATTTTGCATCGTGAACTTCCTAAGTCTAGTTAGTAGTTTTCTTGGTTCCTATGCATTGGAACATTGTAAACTCTGAATATAAAAATTGCATTAGTGCAATTTGGTGGCAGAAATACGAGTCTGACGTCACATAGTATGGCTTCCAATCAGAAAGGGTTTCTACGGTACAACATAAAAACATGTTGAAGAATAAATACGTGTACATGTTATGTAGAACATACGTATTACAAAATATTTGAACATGTTATGCAACGGAATTCTAATAAACATATTTCATATCGAATATTAAAAATACATGTACTAATTATAACGTATATAAAAATATATAGAATGTATGAAATTAATTTTTATATTAAATACATAACTGTACTTTAAAATCCGTTTAAACCCTTCAAAGTTGACTTGATAGTGAACAAGTTATAAATAAATATACATAAAATGTAATGTTAAACTCGCATCGACTACAATTGGTAAATTAATATCTTGTTTGTTCGTTTGACCTCCGTACGTCATGGCAAACTAGCACAATAGATTTGAACAATGGGAGTTATTCCCTGCCATTTGTTAGCCTTGCTCATGAGAGTCGATTCAATTAAACAATTGACATTTATATTGTATACGAAACGAGCTAGCTTATGCTTGTTTACTTCCTTGTCAATGTTACCTAAATATTACAAAGATCGTTAAAAATTACGCTATTAGCTGACACGATCGGTTAAGTTTTCGAAAGGTATTTCGTAATATAAATTTCGCACTCTAAGCGGTGATTTTCAAGGTGGATTTTACGGTGAGCTTTGTGTCGAAAGGTCCTTGCACCATGAGGTAATCAGATAAAGCGTCTCGGTACGGCAGCTGGTAGGGCACGCGGCTGTTCATCTCGCGCTCGCGGCGTGCGCTGCGCCCGCGTGCCGCGCGCTTCGCTAGTCTGCAACAAGACGCGCGCGCGGACGTACGTAGTCCAAACGTATACATAACACGTGCGCCCTCGAATTGATACGATCGAATTTAAATCAACGATACATCGATCATCAAAAGGTCATTGAACGCGACCGATCTAAATACGAAGAGTTGAGTTAACTTGGAACCTAATTGCCTGCGTTAAGAATAACTTGCGGCCTAGAAGATGTTAAGTCAATTACGTGGGGCATAAATCTGCGGAGGGATTTACAGTAAAGCTCATTAGGATGCTTATGTTAAATTTCGTCGCTGCACCGCATCGGATTTGTTTGTTTCGTAGTGAATGTGTTTGTGCGCTTCCAACAATAGTACGATAACATATCTAAACATCCTCTGTTATCTTTGACTCGATCAATAATTATAGCCGGTACTGTGCGTGTGTGTGTGGGCATCGTTAGATAATATTGGAACAAAAATCTGCACGTTTAAATACATTATACATTTATGTTTTTCTGAAGATAACGATAAAGTTGTTGTAAATAATATCAGCTTTTGGTGAGTGATGCATCCGTTCATGACAAAAGAGCAAGCTTTGCAAGGATATCTAATCCTAAATTCTTCGAAAATGTACTTTCTTTTAATAAAAAATCGTAAGATAAAAAGATCTATCACAGATTATTTTTCTTGTATCTTTTGGAGGTAATCTAATGTAGGTATTTATTTTATGTCGTCTTAAAATAATCTGATCTAAACTCTGTTTCTGTTTACAGCAAAAATATATCTATTCATTGCTTCTACAGTTAATAATAGATTATTATATTAATAATAGAATGTAAATAATAATTCAACAATGGTATATTATGCGAAAGTATAATATTACACTATGAAACTCATATGCAAATTATTTTGCTACCCTCGTTTTATTTTATATCAATAATTATTTTATGTTTTTATATACATTTATTTTATTCATATGCCATTGAGTCATCCTTAACTGGGAATCTGACGACTTCCTTTTACTACCTACTATTAAGGTCGATAAATGCTATACGATATTGACTTGATTTATCCATAATCACTGTTACTCCTTAATAGGTTATTTTAAAAGCAAAGTAAGTTTAAAAATAGTAATACACGTGTTCCAGACACTACGTGGTATTAGTTCCTGTTGAATAGACGGGTGTAGGGTGTCCCATTGTTGGAATCCCGTTGCTATGGAAACATTGAATAGCACGGAAAGCTTTTATTGCGGGCTTCAGTCAATGCGGCTAGTTGCTACCGCTTTCACGTTAAACAACCGAAATAGAAAATACAAATAAATGTGCGATCAAAGTAATGAAGATACGCCTAATTATAATTACTTGTGAGTTAAAAGTGAAACCAATTTGGCTTTGCTTATTTTTGTGTTATCTAGTACGTGTTACACTTTTTTTTAATTTAATTAAGTATGTTTTAATGTCGAGCGCTTTTTTATTAATTTCTGACGGTTTCTTTCCATCAGCTGAGTACATTTAATTAGATATTTTAAGCAGAATAGTTGCAGTTATTTCTATTTTCAATTTTGCATCTTAAATAGTAACGCATTGTACGGCATCTTTGGCCATTTTGGTTACTTATTATAAATCATGCTTCAATTTTTGTAGTACCACTACGTAGTCAGTGATAATGCTAAATATAACTTAATTCCTACTTATAATGGTTAAAGTATAGTTTACATTTTAAATTGCCATGATGGAGTATTAACGTTCTTAACGAGTTTAATAGTAACTTTAAAATATTAGTAGACAAATTAACCTTAAATATTTAATTAACATTGACATCTTTAGTCAAGCTAACTCTCTCTAAGCAAAAAAATATTGCCTGTGCAAAGGTCTGTTTTTATTATAATATACATTGACAGAAGCCGTTACAAAAAGGTTTCAAATAATTTACGAAACATTGTAACCTATCCGATACTTTATTTTATGTTCATCATAATTTTGTACTTGGTTATGTCAAAAAATTATTGATTTTTTCTTGGTTTCAAGATTGCGTCCCTCGAAAGGACTAAAACGGAACCCTTATAGGACTCACTTTGTTGTTCGTCTGTCTGTCTGTCAAGAATCTTTTTTTTAATTCTACGAGTCACTAGTTTAACTATATTGGAGATTTTTAATAGGATAGGTTCTTGAAATTATATTATAAATAGTAGTCTTAAGTAGGAATTGGACCAAAAGCATATTGTAATAGCTTTTATTTCCTATCTACAGGTACCTATAGGTATACTACTGGGTCTATTAGTGTTGGCTGTTGTAATCAGTTAATATTAAACTGAACGGTAAACTGACGGTTAGCGCATTGCCGACTCCGGCAGTCGACCGCGTTGTTAATCATTCCAAGAATGTTTAACAACGTCCATGTTTTTTGTTGTTGTACACCACGCCAACACAAGCCGTATTCACTGCTCCGTATATTAACCCATTATAATGAAATGGCAACCAGTATTTTATTCCGGTTGAGTAAATTCTTTATAGGGGAGATTAAAATGCGTACTTTGAAATCCTTACTTAGCTATTTCGATTTGTACTTTGTACTAGTTTTGTAGTTACTAGTATTTTCCAAAAATGTTTATACACTAATGCTGACAATTTGTTTAAGATTTTCTTTTATATAAATGTTTGCTTAAAGATAATAAAAATACGGCGGACGTTCTTACGATGAAGGAAAACATTGTGATGCAACCTGCACATCATCAGGTATACGTCCCCACCGTGCGGCACAGGGGGCCAGTCACCTCTACTTAGGGTAGGCTCCGAGCCCCGAATTGGAGAAGTGTAATGAGCTGATGATATAATAAAAATACATGAATTCTTAAAAATATCGCGGCCACTTGCTAGTTTTGCAATAAATATTTTGACGATTATCTTTCTGAGAGAAGACATATTCAGCCATATATATGTTACCGCTTCGCATATGAAATCCGGTTGAGTTTTTTTTTAAAGAAAATAAGATTACAGCTTTTTAAATGTCTTATGTCTTCTTTCAAGTTTATTTTTACAGTTACTTGCAACATTTAGTCTGACATTTTTTTCATGGTAACATATTTTCCTGTATAACGAAACGAATGCAAATATTTTGATATTTGAAGCACATGTCTTTTGTTTTAGCTCTATGAATGGATATTCATATTATAAATGCTAATGTTTGGATGGATGTATGTTTGTTTTAAGTATCTGCAGAGCGGCTGTATGGATGTTGTTGAAATTTGGCATAGATGTAGAACATAGTCTGGAAGAACACATAAGCTACTAATTAAGAATTTTTATTTAATTCCGCGCGAATAAAGTCGCGGTCGACATCTAGAAGTTTATATTTTCTAGTTACTGTTATGAAATGTTTAATGTCTTAATTTTTTATTAATTAAACAATTAATTAGTACTATAAATTCACTAATTGCAACGAAGATAAATAACAGAAATAAGAGTAAATAAGAGTAAATAAGAGGAAATAAAGTACATATATACCAATGACCTCGTAAAGATTACTAGAATTGACTAGACGCGAAAAGCAAAAGTCTCTTATATGGTATAATTGGTAATTACCACGAAGTAATGTGACACAGAATCTTTATAATACTAAAACATTTAAAGATAAAAATACCAACAGTATATATTTCTACCTATACTAAAGAATTTCAATTCCTCGCTAAAGACATTCGGTACCCGACACACAGGGATAAACATAAATGAATCCTATTGCAATGAAATAAAGATTTTTTTGCAACAATTTATATTAGTAAAATTAGAAAGAGGTCATTGCCATGTACGGTTTTTATAGCGAACTTAAATCGACAAAAACAATCATCAAGATCCAATCTGCGTATAGCAATACTATTATAAGCTATCAAATGCTACGAATAGTAAAGGATTAATTAACTTTTTCAAACAGAAATAACAATTTTTTTCCTTTGGCGCGAATGGCGCACTTTCGTTACAAAGTCACGTGTCAAAATGATTAGTGAGGGGCACATAAACGTCGACATTTTAGGTAGGCTAGTGTTGCGCCAGTACACCGGCACAGTGTCTGATTCTTCTTAACAGTTGGTAGGTCTTTATTAGAAACAAACCATATCATACGTTACCAGTATTATAAATATTAAATACATAATACAATGATGATGATATGAATGAATGATATATAATGATGTGTTTTAATTACATATGTACATAAGCTCGCGATTATTTGTTTGTGTAGTTTGATATTTTCTTCTGAGTAGAACCGTTGTTTGTCAACACATCTTGCGAATTAAATTTAAACAACTTCCCGTTTGATCGGATGATGGAGCTGGAAGGTGCCCATAGGAAAGTGCTCAACAATCTTTTTTTTTTAATTTATTTCTTTTAATTAAGAACAACAAATTAAAGTATGTTTTTAATTATTACGTTAAGGTTTACACATTTTAACGTTTAAACATTTAAACGTTCTTCCATAAAACTGTCAGTTGTTTCTAAGAAAGTGTCAAGAAACCTTTCTAATGGTTGGTTATAAAAAGTAGCCCACTTTTTTAATACCCGTTCCGAGTTTACCGGACGCTAAGATAAATTAAATGTTTTTAGTACACTAGCCAAACATAAATCTAACTCTATTAATTTTAATTATATATCCGTTATTATATAACTAATAACAGGTAAATGACTTGTTATGTGTGTTATAAAAGCTCAAAATATTCCACGACCGAAAGCTTTAAATCAATGACCCAAAATCCTTAATTCCAACTTCTAATTTAAGCTCGCAAACGCGATTTTATGTAAATATGTTTTTCCCTTATCTTATATATAAAATTCTCGTGTCACAATTTTCGTTCCTATACTCCTCCGAAACGGCTTGACCGATTCTCATGAAATTATGTGAGCATATTGAGTAGGTATGAGAATCGGCCAACATCTATTTTTAATGCCGTGCCGACGGAGTCGCGGACGTCAGCTAGTGAAGTTATAAAATATTGCGAATATGAAAATAATTTCGTATTCCTTCTTTGTGTCTTATAACGGTTTTTTTTAAAGTAAACTAAGATATATGAGACATTTTTTACAGAAGTAGAAGCAAGCCGGTGAGTGTTACCAGACGTTAGTGTTCATTGTCCATGAATATTCACAGCAATTCAAAGATGTAAATGCATATCCGTGTGTTCTACAATACACATATTTTAATACGTATGCAAAATATTTTAGAACTTTTATTTGTCATAAGTCGCACTTTTTACATAATAACCAAATAGTATACTTAATATTAGTAATTCGGTAGTTTTTTAGTTGTCGTAGTTGTTTACTATAATGAACGAAAAATAAACTTATTAAAATGACTAACGTAATCAAATCTTTGTACCCAAGCTAACCAAGAGCAGCGTTACCGCAAGTCCCTTTTCACGTCTACTCACTTTTCCGTCCAAAGTAAATCGTGTCATGAATAAATTACCCTCAACTAGTCACTCTTAGCCTTGTTAAAGTAAATGTAATACCATTTATTAGGAAACTTGATTAAACTAAGAACCAATAAATAATAGGAATTTAAAAATAACCAAAGAACATAAAGTATACAACTCGTATAAGTTGATAAAGAATTTTGAGGTTATAAGAGAAGTATAAGAGTGCCATATGTTTGTGACAGACATAAGTGAAGTGAAAAGTGTGATGACGATGGAAAGACCTAGTGTTGTGTCGGAGAGGGAGGCTCCCGCGAAGGGGCTTGTTGCCCAAGTCGTGACCATGCTCAACGGACAAGCACAGAGGTAAGAAAAATGCATCAAGTATTAACAAAAAAAACTACTGGTTATTTTTTTAATGAAACAGGACATGTACTACCGTTCGAATAAAAGAGATATCTAAATCTATCTACCAGCAGTAAAGTTATGTGGTAACATAAAGACGAATTGGTAATCTTCTCTTAGCTCTAGGTTTAGTGTATTTCACTGAATTCAAATGTGTAATAGTATAATGGTCAAATGTGTAACAATTACACGAGTGTATTGTCCTATTTACACAGTTGGGTATAAGCCGAAGCCACACAGAGCTGTGCTGTTTCAATGGCATGCGGCGTGCTCGGGTTACGGTATCCCATTTCTGTGATCGCTTATTGATAAATGTACATATAATTTAGCTTCTCTTTATAATATAAAAGTGCTAAATAATTTAAATAAAAGGCTTTAAAAAAGAAACATAATGTGATGTTTTAATACAACTATTTCGATAGTGGAATATCACAGAAGGAAAAGACTTAAACGCTTATATCTTTTTATTGTAAAAATACGTAATGAATAGTTTTCTCGTTGTCTCCGCAGTACCGTGTATGTGATAATAAAATGTGAAAGTGACACTTCGAACAATTGCGACATATTATACATACATAACAGGCAATCTTTTACAATTTTCACATATGTTCGCTTCGGTTAGGATCATAAGACCATTAGTACAAGGTGATCGCGAGTTTACATAATACATAAAAAATATTTAAATTGCTTTTATCCACTACTATAAATACGTTTACATAAACTATTAAAAGTACAGTCAGCGTCATATAGATCGTCACAGACAAGATATGCAAATATATAGGTACACCAAAAGTATTCAATTATATCGGTACAACAAAAGTCCTCAAAATAATAGATACATTCACCCTGCTCAAATACATCGGTACATACACAGCGTCAAATATATGAGTACATGCAAGATGCTCATAAATATCGTAGCAGCCACAGCGTCATAAGTAACGAAGCAGTCAAGGTGCGCAAAAATATCGGTACATTTGACAAAATTGAACTCTATCTCTATATACTTGTGATACAATTTGGAATAAACTACTGTTACATTCATTTGACACTTTGTATTAACATTATAGGTTGTCCGGAAAGTTCGTTCTGATTTTCGATATAAAGCTTAAAATAGACTGTAGCTGAAGTGGATTCATTTTCGGATTTCCACCATTATCAAACGTCACAAAAATTTTTATATTGTGAATAATTTCATTTCATTGGTTGAGTTAAAAACTAATTTTTAAAATTTTATCCAATAATAAAAGACGTTTTAGGTATAGAGTCGTACCAATATAATTTAAAAACATTTCCAAAAATTTAAGAGAACAGGGTTTCAATTTTCATTATAAAGCGGCAGGAACTTACTGGGCAACCCAATATTTTTCTTCTCCTGTCATAACGCTTAAATATATTATAAAAGTTTGTCACGCCGAATATGACAGATACGTATTAACTAATATCAAATTTTGCCTTGTCACAATATATATAATACTAGATTGGCGCAGTATTCTAGTATGTTTGCCGTAATATGTAAGTTTACCGGTTCGAATCTCAGGCTACTTTTTTTTCATTTTATCAATCACGGGGTTATTTTTTCATAACCAGTAAAAATTTGGTAATGTAAAATTTTGCTCGACAATTTTTTTTTATAATTTTCGCTGTCGGGTAGAAAGAAATTTAAATAAAGTTAACAACAATTAGGTCAGACCATCGCGGGTGAAGTGAGTGGGCGGAGCGTGGATTGTCTTTGCGGGTTTTAAGAATGGTACGCGCGGAAACTATACGTACAAGTGTTATCTACATATGTGTGCGCGCCCACGCACACTGGAATGTTTGTTGCAATCGACCAAAAATTTGATGTAGTTTGGATATTGACATTCAGTTTTTTTTCTTTGTTTCTTAAATATAATCAGTATCAGTAAAAGGTAAAAGTAAAAGTGTTATTTTTACCGGTACAAGTTTAACAAACATGAGTAATAAACAAATTACATGCCAATAGCATCGCTTTATCTCCTTCATTTTTGTTTGAAATAGAAAAGTACTTTAACGGTCAAACTCATTAGTCTAAGGCAATATCAAAAAGTACCTAATAACTACGGCGATAGAATTTAATTACATGTGCTTCGATATTAAAATTAAAAAGTTTAAATATCAAAAAAAAAGTGACAGGATTTGAACCGCCGACCTTACGTACCAACGGCGGCGAACGGTAAGGCCACGAGACCAAACTAGCATATATGATGACAAACTTAAATTTGATGTTGGTTTTATCTACCTAATATCTGTCATCCGCGTCGAACACTTTTAGTAAATTTTGAAAAACGGTTTGATGCAAAGTGTCAAATGAATGTAACAGAAGTAGTTTATTCCAAATTGTATCACAAGTATATAGAGATAGAGTTCAATTTTGTCAAATGTACCGATATTTTTGCGCACCTTGACTGCTTCGTTACTTATGACGCTGTGGCTGCTACGATATTTATGAGCATCTTGCATGTACTCATATATTTGACGCTGTGTATGTACCGATGTATTTGAGCAGGGTGAATGTATCTATTATTTTGAGGACTTTTGTTGTACCGATATAATTGAATACTTTTGGTGTACCTATATATTTGCATATCTTGTCTGTGCCGATCTATATGACGCTGACTGTACAATTATGTTTTAAGCAGATGCTTGGATGTTAAAAGTTTTTGCTTGCTTAATTGCCCTTGTACTGTTGATCCTTGAATTATGACCTTCAATCTGAATGGACACGGACATCTGCGTTTTTTTTCGTAGGGTCCCTACTTAAAATATGTTTTGAATGAATCTTTGAAGTGTATATTTGTATTAGAAACGCACTTTATTTCACTTTCATATTATTCAGTTCAAACAATCCTACTTCTCATTAGCATTGTAAATGCGAATTTTTAGATGTACGGATGTTTTTTATTAGGTAACAACAGCTAATCCCATCCCACTGAAATTTTACGTAGATGTAGAACATAATCTGGAAGAACACATAGATTGCTTGAGTTATTTTTTAATTCTGCGCGCATGGTGTTGCGGACAGCTAGATATTTAATTTATTTGAAAATGATGAAAGAACTTGTTTTGACTGTATTTTACAAATACATAAATAATAACGTCGGAGAGCGTCAGTGGCTCAGAGGTCAAACACTTGACTTGCAATCTGCAGGTCGTGGGTTCGAATCCCGCCATGTTCCAATATGTTTTTCGATTTACATATGTACATTTATCCGACGATCTTACTGTGAAGGATAACATCGTGATGCAACCTGCATATATCTGATAAGAAAATTCAAAGATATGTGTGAAGTCAACCAACCCGCACTTGGCCAGCGTGGTTGACTATGGTCTAATCACCATTAACTCGGGGTAGGCTCCGAGCCCCTCAATGGGGACGTATAGCGAGCTGATGATAAATAATAACCACTAAACAATTATCATGCGTGAAGTTTTCTTATATTACAGGAAATACAAGCTCATGTTCCGATATGTCCGTCTCATGTTGCGTTTATTGAAGTATAACGAATAAGAATAACATTTAAATCGGATTATTGTATCACAAAATTGTCATTTATTTAATATCACTCGATTTTAAATAATAAAAGTATACCAGATTACCTTGTACCAGGTATTTTGCTGAGAATAGGTATAATAATAAAAAAAGATTTTTATTTACCTGGTAAATACCAATTGACTTAAACTTTCACTTCATCTTATAATCTAAGATTACAAAATAAAAATATAGGCATAATATTGGCGATCACAGTAAAAACTTTAAGTCTACAAAACTACGAGCGCCATCTATTACAGTAAAATGTACTATACTTTATCGACATTTCGATGACTAATATTAATTTAACAAAAGTTTTCCCATTAATAATCTGTGTCAGCTAAAACATTCACAACTGCTATTGATTTTATTTTAATAAATATCTACCAATGTAGTACACAAACATTAGTATAGATGGCGTTTTCACAATTAATCTGTACACCTCCTCTTTCTATTACATCTTCCCTCTCTCTCATGTAACGAAATATGCCTTAATGTAACGAATCCTCGCTAAATGCAAATAACATAGAAGTTTGTAATTTGACTTCGACTGCTTATAAGTCGATTTGCTGATTGTTTACAAAATGCTTAGAAATTAACGGAGTTTACCAATCCTTGTTTACAACTACATTGTACTTTGTTCATCATCAACTCACTACACGTCCCCAAAGATGCTAGTAGCCTACCCTAAGTTAGGGTAGATCAGGCCATTGTCAACCAAGCTGGCCCTCTGGTTGGTTGACTACATACAAATTAAATATCTTCGCACTAATGTGCTGTTTGCATTACTATATTTCCTTTACCGTAAGGACGTCGGATAATGTAAATTGAAAAAAACTTCGGTACATGGCAGGAACCCTGGATCTGTAGATTACAAGTCATGCGCTCAACCCCTGAGCCATCGACGCTCTACATCACCTTGAAAATGGTGGGCGTAGCGTTATTCCTTCTAAGGTATCATTTTTTTATACTTATACCTTTCAAGTATCATTTCTAAGTGGATTATCTTCGCGAACGCGACTTAGCTATTGACATCTATAATGGCTAGTTGTAACTTACATTTATTTTCATACCAGCTTTCGCCCGCGACTCTGTCCGCACAGAATAAAAAAAACCTTGATAAGTAGCCTATATGTTCTTCCAGATTACATCCATGTCATATTTCATCGTGATCTGTTGAGCCGTTCTAAAGATACCTTCAAATAAACCTGCATCCATCCATGTAAACATTCAAATTTATAATATTAGTAAGACCTACTTTAATGTGCAGAACACTAGTCAGATACAATTTGAAAGTGCAAGTTAATTCGCACTAGAAGTTAATTTGCTTCAATTTCAATTATTTGTGATGTTGCTCCAAGCGTGCGATGCCGTTAGTTTTGGACAATGATGCTC
>NW_013530872.1:2606774-2629009 GCF_000836235.2 Papilio xuthus
ACGGGATAAACAAACGCAGTGAGACGGTGACACTGACCCACACCTGCTGCCCTGTGCCCTTTGTAATTACATTTATACAAATCCGTCCATAGTTTATATGAAGTGAAAGCACGCAGCGTGTTACAATGTTGTCCGCAGTATCCGTGTGTTGGCCGTACCTACGAAAACTATTGTGGTTTTGGTGCAATCCTAGACTTTACAATATCATATGCGAAAGAAAGTGTTTTGTGGTGGCGGTGCGGAGCAGCGAGCGTGACTCGCGGCGCCGCGACGCCTGCCCGTCACGGCACTAGTGTCACTCCCCTTGTACCTCGCTGCCGACACACCTCGCCGTGGCCGGCGTCGTTGACGTTGCCGCGTCATCCGACACGCTTCAGTCGGCTCGCTGTACATATTCGCGTACTCTATATCAGTAATAACGAAATGACGCGAGATATATGTACGTCGCACTCCAACCGCTCGTAAATAGTTCATTTACAATTAGACTGCGTACAGTTACAGTCCGAGACGGACGCCGGGTCGAAACAGAGTGTGACAAGAAGAAATCGTGATTATTGTGATCTGTTCAGCATGAATGAGTAGGGTCGCTACGTTGAGATCTAATTGTACCGGGCGAGGTGGCGGTGGAGATAGCACGGTGTGCGGCGTGCGGCGCGCGACTGTCAGTATAGTGCGAGCGCGTGCAGCGCGCCGTGAAACCGATTTGTTTGCAATGCGTGCTGCGGCCACGTCGGCCGGACCCGGCCAGCTGGGCGCGCGACGCCAGAAGACCGACCTACACGTGGCCGAACCCACAGCCTCGGCTCGTTCAGCCAGCCCTGCACCCAGCCTTCGCAGTCAGCGCGCCCGACAATACAGGTGCCACATACTCCCTCACGCAAACAATCGTTTGAAGAGCAGTGTGCAACCATTGCTTAAAGAGTCGTTTTACTGGTGCATATCTTGAAATTGATATACAAGATAAAATTGATATCGTATCGTATCAATCGTAGTTATCTACCGATGTTATCACACTGCCAAGTGTCTCATAAATAGCCCGCGATATAGAGACCTGTTGCGTGTGTACCGATTTTATTTACTATAAAATAATCGTTTTCGCGCATGACTTATTTCCTTATTGTTTTGATTTGGATTTAGCTATTAAGTTATATCCACTGTTTCGTTTTAAAAAGGCTAATGGCCAATTTGACCGCAATCATGTTCGAGGCTAAATCGTTGGCGGTCGAAAGTGTATTCCGTTTTCGTCACGTATGAACAAACTTAGGATATAGACCAAGGTTGCGAAACCAATTTTGTATAAACAATCCTTGTTGCCAGCTCCCACGCTATGAGGTCATTTAAAATCATAATAAAATATTTAACGTTTGTTTATTTATTTCAACATTAACTTATTAAATGTAACATTCCAATTGTTACAACATTTGTAAAAGAGTGACTCCAAAAGTAATTCACGGTCATGTGAAATAAATTATCTTCCTCTCGTGTGACAGTTCTATTTAATTCTAAGTTTAAATGTAAATTCATAAAACTATAATCTATAAATAGATCCGTTACTAACATTGTATTTACCTATTTCTTGTATTTTTCGTCGCGGTCGATCGGTTAACGGTTTCATAACGAGCTGCTGCGATTTTCCTTTCTCTATCCGTCCTCAAGTTACCTTTTGACATTGGAAATCAAGTTAAGAATAAATACAACTAATCGTATGTAGCTTGAGCTATGTAAATTCATTTTTATTTACTAAAGTAATTTCTGACAACTAACCGTGGGTTTCTGACTCCAAAGTCTAGGGTTAAAACGTATTGTTATGTATGTCTTTTCAATGATAATGACAGGTATGATGATATGTTTTATACGGAGATTTTGATCTTAGAAACCCACGGTTATCAAGAATAAAATACAATTTTCTAACGTATGTCTAAAAGGGCAATATAAGGACACCATGTTAAACCTTTTAAAAAGTACAGACGTAAAATTTATACCAAACTAAGTTATAAGTACAACACGTGAATGATTGAAATGCTTATTTGCTAAACGGCATTCAGTTTTAGGTTAATATTGCCAAGTGGATTATTTTCATAATATGCTTATAATATTTATTTAACATTCATATATGTAATTTCTGCTTGTATTACAAAATAAACCTACAGCATTGTTGATAAACGTCAAGTTAATTTTATTAAAAAGTAGTTGCCGCTCGCGACTCCGGCGGCGCTTAATTGAACAAAAAATAATAATTAGTAGCCTATGTGTTCTCCCAGACTGTTGTACACTTAAGCCAAATTTCAGCATCATCAATGCAGCAGCAAATGCAATTTCAATTTCTTTATTAATATGAAGAAAATTATATGATTACTATATCTTGTTTCAAATGAACATCTAAGTTGTTAATAGAGAAACGTCAAAATGCATTCGTAGCGGCCATTAACATATTTGATTTTAATTATAAAATCAACACAAACAAAACTAAATATAGGAGGGAAAATTAAAAACTGTTTAGTGGTATTATAAAACAGAAAAATTGTAGGACCGTTTTCATTAATTAGTAGGCGCGGCGTGTACACTCCTCGAGTTATTGCCTAAATTAAACTGCCAGTTATAAATGTCATTTGTTTTTAAAGACAGTTTCGTTATAAAGTAAACAGCTACACTAACTTCTCAAGGATTATGTTCCTCGATACTCATATACATTAACTAGCGGTCGCCCGCGACTCCGTCGACACTTTATTTAAAAAAAAACATAATTAGTAGCCTATGTGTTCTTCCAGATTATGTTCTATATGTATGCCAAATTTAATCGAGATTCGTTCAGCCGTTCTGGAGATACCTTCAAACAAACAGCCATCCATATAAACACACGTATTTATAATATTAGTAAGTTAAACGTAATACAAGTAAACAAATTGAAATATTATAATAGAAGCATACATATTAGTCATTATAATCGCTTATATAAAACCAAGGATAGTATATAAAAGAGTTTAAACAAATGCTGTAATCGTGTACTGTTATATAAATATTGCACTCTCGTATAAAACGTTCCGATTGTTCTTTGCAATTTTATCACAATTTTATTAAAATTCACCAATTCCTATGTTTGACATCAAATCGTGCAAATTAAATTTAAACCAATTCCTTACTTGTTACTGATTGGGCTGATACTCGTATATTACATACATGTGTAAATCACGCGACAGTGCAATATTATTATGACTTGGTGCTGATAAAGATGAGCAGGAAGGTGGCCATAGAACCTTCACAATGAAACGAAAGAACCTCATCGAGTTTGGGCTCGATTGAATTGTCTTGACAAACTTTTTAAATGTTTAGTTCTGTTAATTAAGAAGAATATAATAAGCGCATGTTTTCAAAAAGTTTTTGCTTCTTTCAATTTTTTAGTTTCATTTACGTACTACCCTAACTCTCTCGACCATCATATAACATGTATCTACAAGAAAACTCTTATGTTTTGGGCGTTTAGCCTTAATATGGCTTCATGTTACTTAATTAAGGTGTCCATTAGTATAATTTAAGGTAGAAGTTTGATGAAGCCTCAAAATACAGTTTGGAGCTAAATCTTATTAACCCTCAAGGTAATTGAAAATCTTGTCGCGGTAGTATCGTAGTATATTTATGTTAAATCGAAATGAAATTTTCACAACAGTTATTTTTCGTTTATAAAGATTTAGGATTGATTCAGACTTTAAAGTATATTGTGCTCGTTTGGTAATCTTACTGTCCTGGTAGATACCGCTACTAAGTACTTCTAACTTATTAAATTCTGATCTCTTTGCATACCCAGAGCGAGCCTACCAGTACGCACAGCGCGGCTGCTACAGCGGTCACGTACAGCGACGCCGGCGGAGAGCGAGGGCAGCACCTCGCCCGCACCAGCGCCTTCGTCCCTGCTGCAAGATGTCGTCGACATCAAGACATTGCTGCTGCAGCTCAAACGAGTCCTACAGGAGGTAAGACACAGAAAAATTTACACTATAATAGTGTAGATATTTTTAATCTTAAAGGATAAGGTCTTTAGTTATGCGAAGTTAACGGAATTGATTAAAAATTATTTTTCTATATATTGGTAGAATCATACTGCAGCACAAACATTTGCTGTGCTTATTTTTTATGTACGTATCCTGAGTAGTATATTAATGTAAATAAATAAGATAATCTAGCATAGATAGTCTGTATTAGGATATTTTTACATCATTATTTAACATATTATATTTTGATGTTATAACTTAATTATGCGATGTTTATATGATCTGATCTAAATAATGACACAATATCAATGCTATAATAGTTATTCAACATCCGGGTGAATTGTCTGAACTCCGAATCAATAATGAGATTCCATCTTGTCATATCTTACTTCTTACTAATATTATAAATGGACATAAGATTTAAAGAAATAATATATTAAAAACGAATAATTACCTAAAATATATTAGTGAAAGGAGTCCCTTAAGACAAGGATCCGAAGATAAAAAAAAGAAAAGACATTATAAATTCGAATGTTTGGATGGTTGTTTGTTAGAAGGTATCTCCGGAACGGATTACCGGATCTTGATGAAATTATTCACAGAGATAGAACATAGTCTGGAGGAAAACCTAGGCTATTTATTAAGATTTTTTTTAATTCCGTGTGAACGGAGTCGCGAGCGATAGATAGATTTATATCTTCAAGCTGAAATTAGATTATCTATCTCGAAAATGTAAAGATTTTTCTATTATCTTATTATATATGAAGTGCTGATTAAAACCTTCATAATATTTATTTCAGTAAAATATGTTGAGAAATATTTTTTTTGTTATCATTAAGTTGCCGTTAGATGCATCAGACACAGTTTCCACACGGAGACAGAAAGCTTGGGATCGAGCTCAGTTGCGATAACAATCAAGACTTGCTTCACATGTTCACATTATACTTATGATTATGACAAGATGAACTTTAGTCCTTTTAGATAGCTTGCACGCGATCTTTTCACTTCCTAATAATTTAAATTAATAATGCCGTTGTTACAAGAAAGAAATATATTTAATATTTATTAAGCCTTAAAAGCCAACTGGTTTCTGTATACGACTAAATATGAGGTTTCTTTTTGTGTAATATCATAGCGGAATAATAATTTTAGTTGTAAATATATTTAGGAAAATGAAATCGTTGAACACTATCAAAAATTTTAAATCGGAATAATACATTTTTGTTCTTATGTTTAGTAGCTAGATTGAATAATTTTGCTATTATTATAAATTAAATTTGCATGGATTTATTCTTAATGTATATTAATTCACTAGAAATAATATTCATTTTTATTATACTTTTGAATTTCTGTTTGTAAATGCTTGATTTGTTTGCGCTGATATTTTTTGTTTTTTTTTTCCTTTTTGTTTCGTAACTTGTTTGTTTGTTTGCATCGGTGTTTGCCGCATGCAGCCCGGGGAGGAGCATCATTCGATGAGTGTAAGTAATATTGCACTGCATGTTTTTTTTGCATCTTTTATACATATAACTTGCCACTTTGCCTGTTCCAATAAAATAAGGTAGTTTGCAGTTTACAGGTGGCGTCATTTGTACGTAATTTTTAGGTAACATGTTAATTCCAATTTAGTTTTATCAAAAATAGTTTGCATAGAAATTTTGTTTTCATTGCGTTAAATGGTAGTTAAATAATTTAACTTTTTATCAAGGAATAAATGGAAATAAATAATATATTGTAAAATAACATTAAAAAAGAGCTAAAAAAAATTATTGTATACCATAGACCACTTATACGAAGTTGTGGTATTCTGATATAAACTTTGATATATTTGTAGCTCATGTTTGTTTCATTTCCCAGAATTATCCTACAATAATAATGTGAACTTTAACATTTTACTTTGAAAGCATAAAGTTAATGTAAATGTTACATTATAAAGGCCAAAGTTTGTTTAGTAATGAAAAGTTTGGTACATCCATCACGTAAATAGAAACTTAGCTACTTAAACCAATTTAATTAATATATTACTACTAAGATAGGTTGTTATTGATGATATTATATAATGATGAAATGATTTAAAAAAAAATTTTTTTCATAAAATATTTTTTTTAATAAAAAGAGGATTTAAGTCTCAATCGTGCTGGCTGCTGGTAATATAAAATAAGTATTATTCGTGAAAAAAAATTACATTAAACGGTTATCTTTCATAATATACAGTTCTATCTCTTAAATAAAACATTAAGAAGATTTTTTTTATATCTTTGTCCAAATACGTATTAAATAAAGGCCAATTGTGGGCGGATTTAATGAGCATCACATATTATGGGCGTATTTCTCGATGACGCACAAATGCGAATGTATTACAAACAGACCGACATTAATTGCCATAACAAGCCTCATTATATAGCACGATTCAATCGGGACTTTGGAACGCACAGACGTATTTAATATTTGCCTATGTATTCGCAAGTTAAAAGTAAAATTTGTAAAAGTATTACTTTTGCTAATGGCTATTTATATGTTCCTGGCCATCACAAATTAATTTTACAATAGTCATAATATAACAATAGCCATTGCTTCTTAAACCCATTACCAAAAGTAGTAAGGCTAGACTTGAATTAAAAGGTAATTTTACTACGTAATAAATTCATTGGTTCATCTTAACTGTATTGTTGTGAGAAGTGTACAACACACTTGATGTGGTCATTATGTGTTGCAGAGCGAAACTCTCGACCCGTTGCTGGCGGCGTGCGCGGAGAGCCCCGCGCGCGGCAACGGGCGCCGCCCCCCCGCGGCCGCGCTGCCGCCAGACGCTGCAGCCGAGATGCGCCGACAGATCCTCTATCTGCAGGTAACTGACTGCCACTTCCCCCAACTACATCAACACTACCCTGCGTTACAAACCCGCAACCAAGTATCTTTCTTTTTCGGGCCGGTGACCATTTTTTGTCCTCTTCCGCTTCCTACTCTTTTCTACTTAGAAAAGGTTGAGAAGTGACAGTGGATTTGGCCGGGAGGAGATGTATTGCAAAGGGAAAATTTGCTCCTGCATCCTATCCTCTAACCAATGAACTTTTTAACTCCGGGCAGATGACTATTGTTAGAAATTGTGGTAAACTAATAGTGTTTTATCAATTCCAGAGTCAGTTGGAGGAGCGCGACCGGCTGGTGCGCGTGCTGCAGCAGCAGATGTTGCGTATGGCGGAGAGCCACGAGCCCCGCAGCGACGACACCGTCAACGTCGCCACGCAGACTGATCGGGTGAGTCCTCCTCTATCCTCTACCTGGCGGTTACGTTCATACGAGCAAGATACGTTAATTAGTACAAGCTCCCAACTTGCGTTATCATGCCTACCACGTCAGGAATCTGGGTTAGCCACGTGGCCATTGTGCAAATTTTTATTTGCTTTTACAGTACAACAGAATTACGGACGAAATTTTCAAAGTCGTAACGTAGATATTTTAAAAAAAGCTGTAGCACTTTAAGGCAATTTAAGGCATGTATCGTGTTTCAGTTGCGGCCGCCGATGAGCACGGCGCTAACGAGTTCTGAAAATTCCGGATTAGTGAGGTAAATATTACATTTTTTATATTTCACTTCAAGTATAAGCTGAATTCAAGATATTATGTTTCATATACAACATGCTTCCCACTCTTACACATATTTAATTATATATTTTAGCCGTGTAGTATTGTTATTTGTATATTTATTAGTTTTTATTACCACTTGTATCTCTGTGTGGTATATAACCCCTTTATATTTTTCAAAATTGTAATTATATATATATTTATTGTTATAGGTTAATCACCGCGTCGTTAGATTCAATAAAGTCCTTGTTGAAATCATGTTACTTCAACTTTCCCCTGCACTTTGGACCTTATGCCCCGTTTATCACTTTACCTAAATTAAAAGAAACTTGTTCATCAGTAGTACAAAAATCATTATTCACGCCATTGCAACTAACATCATACGTCAGACGTAATTGGACAGACATTTTTAGTGAATACATGAACAAAAAAATGTCTTTTTCACCAACATCTATGTGTAGAATCACTCTTACTATCTCTCCATATTTCATTGGCATTTTCCTTTAATTTTGTAATAATTTTATTTATATCTACCTCATAGCTATTATTATATTAAATCGCTCAATGTCTTCCAAATTTAAAAATCAAATTATATAATACATGCTATATTTCATTTGTTCCAATTTATTTTTCATTGTGTTTAAAAAAAACGTTCATTTTGTTCTAATTTCCTCACATGCTGCTTTCAATTCCATTACGGATTTGGAATTTAAAATCGCAATGGTTATAACCACGACAGTTTCCACTTGGGGGGCGGCAGGGTTCGTCCGTCAGATCAGGTAGCGTGGCTCGACTGCTTGCTCGCTGTTTGCCTCTTGTGCTCTGTCAATGTGCTCTGCTTTCTGCATCTTGTTTACCCCAACACTAACGACAACATTCTCACCTCTGATACAGACATCGATCAGTACTGCTTCAAATATTTCAAGTGATTCAAATTTATTCGTACTTGCAAGTTTAACGGTTCTTTGAGAAACTTAGCACAGCTTTGTACGCTACGGCTATCAAAAATGCAGTTGAAATTATTATACAATACTGTACTTTTGACTTTTTATTACTTAACTTTGTTAAAAAGAAAGTTTTTGGCTTTAATGTTGAATCAACTATTTTCTAAACATTTTATAAATTTATCATTGTCAAATGGTGCTAATCTCTCAAAATTTTCTATAGACTCTAAAATTCGTTTGAAATGTTTTTATAACAGATGAGGATTTTAAAATTTAACTAATGTTACCAATACTCTGTGATAATGTTTGATTTTTTTGGTAATAAAAAAATAACTTATTTAAGATACTGTCTGGCTAAAAAATTGGACTAAACAATGATACTATAGTCCCTGTTTTGTATGAAGTTATAATATATGTTTGTATGTGTGATAGAGTTAACTGGTACTGAAACTATTTGTGTACTTTGATTATGAAAATGATATCTGTGTTACACGCTGCCACGTCAGAACTTAAAGGTAAGGTTCATAGTACTTGACGAAATACCAAAGGGAGAATACATCACTTTAATCAATATTTAACCCTATTTCTAAATCATTTTCATGAAGAGTTCTTTTTATTTCAAAAGACCTGACAAGCATCGTCATTTTCATTCAATTGTCTTGTTCTAATCTAGATATTACTAGTAATCAATTCTTTATTTTCTTGTCTATATAATTTTAATTAATATTTAATAGATTATTTCTAGTAAAACTTTAATAAAAAAATTCATTTTGACATTATTATCCAATTACGACGAATCTTTTCAGTACATCTCAGTTTAAACGTTTGAGTTGCATGTGTGTAAGATAAAATGTCTAGTTACCAATATGATATTAATATACGCACCATTCAACAGTTGGAATGAACAATCGAGCGCACGGAAGCTGCCGTCGTACAGTGAAGCACAAAAGACTAAGAGACCTGTAACCAACGGGACAGTGAAATGTCAGTGCGGTGCGAGGAAAGTGAACGGAGTGACAGAGGAGGACGGACACACAGACAGACAGACAGCAGTGCTAATCAAAACTAACAGCCGTGTCGGCAGTAAATACCTTCAAGCGCTCGCAAAGAACTCCGACAGCAAGAGGTATACGAAGCGCGACTCCTCCTTAAGCGACAAGAACGACAGAAAGTCTCTTTACACCTCACGATCTAGGTCCATTGAGAACTTCAGTCGACAATCAGTTGAGCCATTTAAATCTACCATAACAGACGAATCAACCCTCAAACATCACACGTCGTATGGAGATCTTTACAACGGAAGGATAAGTAGCAAAGAAAGTGTCAATGGAAACAGACACAGTCCCAGTCTGAATGGCCAATCGACGGACACGGATTACAGTTCAGACGGGGGCTACAAGTCCTTGCCTTCCTCAATAAACTACGGTCAGTCGCCTAAGAAAGTGAGCGGTATACCTCGCAGGTCTCTCGAGCACAAGTTTCTAACTAATAAACAGGTCAAAGCGAGTGCTGTCTGATATTCTGTGATTGCGTATTATCAATTCGATCTCAATGTTGCTATTTAGTTTGACATTTTCAAATTCATGTTTACTGACCTCTATAGATGCTAAAGTTGATTCTTGGAAATGATAGCTTTTGCTTCTTTCCGAATTAAAAGCGCCTATAAATATTATTAAAAGTTAATTTTATCTGTATTATTACCAATCCTCAATTCGCTGCTAATCGCTACCATCAGTGCTATGTGGCGAAAATCAAATAGGAACAAATTAGCACGGCTTATAGCCTGTCCATATATAGAGGTCAGTGTTAATTATATTTTATGTAGCATTATTTTGTAAGATAAATAAAAAAGCGATTTAATAACATTCATAATTATATATTGTGAAATTCAATTTAAAATATAATCGATGTAATGTGTTGTGTAAAAAATTTTTTAATTTCCCTAAAATTATAAATAGTCTTGAATGTTTGAGAAAAGTAAAAAGACTGCTACTTGTTTTCCTGTACGATGTATGAGTATTGCCAGAATAAAAAAATAACATTGCTGAATTTTGCACATATTATGCGCTCGTAGCTTAACAGGCAACACTAGAATAATTAAAAACCAGTTGACCAGCATAATAGCAATGCTTTGTGCAGTTTGAAGGTATTTATTCGTCATATTGTTATGTCGTCCATTTTTATTATCTATCTAAAATTAAAATAGGACTTCTTGACTCGTTGATCGAGTCTCTCTTATTATTCAAAAAACTAATATTAACATTTCAAATTGTATGTCTTGAATTTAGTACTTTCTTTCAAAAACTTTTACCTTTGAATCAAAGAAGTCCTGTTTTAAATCCAAGCTTATTTGCATTTAATTTAAATTGACTTTTAAAATGGTTAAGCAACATTCAGTTGGATGCCAAATGTTTATCGATATTATAATGTATTCGATATTATTATCGATTTTTAAAATTATTTCGGTTATGACTCGATTCGTAGCATTGTTTGTTATGTTTCGTTATATTTGCTCTGTGCAATTTATGTTTTATTTTAACAATGACCCTGCTGTATATTACAGTTAGTGGATTATACTTAACCATATTTTATAGTTTTTAATTTTTTAATTTGATTAGAAAGTCGATAACAATGTTGTAGATTTTCTATTGTAGAAAATTAGAAAAGTGTACTATGTGATAAGTGTGGCTGTAAGACTTCATTTTGTTTTTATGAAACAAACCTCCTTATTAAAAATAAAACTTTTATAACTATAAAAATCAATATTGTTTCCTATACGATGCATAGACAGGATTAATTAGGTATCAAGTAGGTACAAATAAACGCTTACCGGGCATTTTTATTTGATATGTAATTTTGGAAGCATTTGTCTAATTGATGTTAACATAATATAAAATTTTAGTCCTTTATAGCGAAATGTATTCTTCCGCAAAGCCTAAATATTAAGTAATCCTATATTGATACCTAGATGTTAAAAAAAAACAATTTCCGTGCATAAATTTTGTGTACTTACGGCTATTATGTATGTCATTAAAATATAAGTTCCTTAGAATTAGTGGAAACTATATTATCAATATTAATTTAAACGAAGAAACCGATATTGTTTCAATAAATAATTTTAATTTTGATCTTTCTATTTTATTCTCTTAACCCTTTTTTAACTAATCTATGATGACTGATTAATTAATCTATGATGTTATTCTGCTTTTACAAAAAAAATAATTTTAAAGCTACTGTAATCTTTTATCAAGTCTAGATGACTTGAGTCCCATCAGATTTTTATAGATGCCTTTGAAGTAAGAAAAAAGTAATTATGGTAAACAATAGTAAGATTTTATGTTTACGGCAAAAAATTAAATCATAAAAATTGATATTTTATTATGATAGGCGTTTAGTTTAACATCTTAATACACAGGGTATGGGAAAGAATACTTTATTGCAATTATTCTATACATATTGTACTAAACGGTAGAAAATTAAAAATTATTGGAATAAGTAATGATAAAATCAAATCTTACTAATTTTATAAATCAGAATGTTTGGATGGATGTTTGAAGGTATCTCTAAAATGCGACAACTCTAAAATCGAACCCAATATGTCCCTGATATACTTAGTTATATGTACTTTTACAGGGACAAAGGTGTCAAGCCATTGTCATGGATGCTTTTGAAAAGTTTTAAAGACTTAAAGAACTGGTATGGTGACTTTGGACCTTTTTACTATTGGATAAGAGCAGGGAGGACAGCGACAGTGCTGATTGGCGCAGCCCGAACACATCGCGCCCGATCGACACATAGTAATGACGTATTTTGTGCTTTCAAAAGTTAACTAAAGTTTTCGTTACACATTCTGATATTGGTGGAGTTTTAATAAATCGTAAGTATTTATTAAATTTTTCACATATACTGTTAAAATTGTTTATATTGTTATTTAATTATATTTGTTGTTAGTGATATGTAGGTAGGACTATTTATTTTATTAATATGAATATTCTGGTCGTGAATTTTAAGAACAAAGCGACAATTTGTGTGTAGTTAAAAATCAAAAAGTAATAAATAAAAAGTAGGTAGTAATTTCACTGAATTATCGATCAACTAGCTGTCGCTCACGACTCCGTCCGAAATACCTTCAAACATCCATCCATCCATTTAAACTTTCGCATTTATAATATTAGTAAGATAATACTTCTTTTAATTCTATCAATAAATAGCGGAATCAAATGTGTAATAGATGTTCATTATTGATTTCTATTCATTATCAGTTTCTATTATTTGTTGTAGTGACATGCGACGACCTCGTCTCTAATCTTTGCTTGTTTATAGAAATAGTAAAATGGCCACCGAGGTTATTTTACTATAAACAAAAGTAATAGATTAGTTTAGATTCATTATAATTATATAACATTTATATAAATGTCACGTGAGGAATAAAAATAATGTATTTAGCGAGAATTTGTTTAATTTCCAATAACTAGATCAGTTTTGTAAGGATGCATTTTCATTAGTCTGATAATTCGGTCGTTATATCGTATGCGAGTCCGTATGGGCTAACGTCCAATAAAAATAATCTGTCGATAAATAAGGAAAAGGAAGAACTATCGTCCAACGCATGCTGGCCCTCACGACTAATAAAACCGTTCTAGCATCCGAGTGCTATGGCATTAGAAAACAACATATCTTTCACAATACTTATGTACTTGTCAACGACTAGAAACTGCGCCCTAATTTAGTGTTTAGCTTCTGACCAGCGAAATTAATATTGACTATGTTTACAATCTGCCGGTAACATATCAACTTTTGTATCTTAACTTCCTAGTTATTCTAACATTTCTACTTCTCTTCCTGATTATGATTAACTTTATTAGTTTTACATAAATATTTTATTTACATACTTATACACAAAAAAGTACTTTCCAATTGTTCAGATATACTTTTCATTAAAAGACAAAAAACAACAGTGGTAAATCAATAAATAATCTTTTGCACGAATTCACCGACTGATTAAACATACCACGACCACACAGAAGATATGCCAAAAAGCAATTCCGCGTTTCGTCTGAGAAGTGTGCATGTCAGAGGCATAAATTTGGATATCTTCCCCTTCCCACTCTTATCTTTTATGGAAGGGAAAAATCACCTTTCGAATAATAAAAGAATTATGAAAATCGGACCACTAGGGGAGTTATCGAAAACAAAAGTTGAAAAAAACATACAGACGAATTAACAAGCTCCTCAGTTTGAAGTGGGTTAAAAAAAGTGAGGTTGATTTGACGGAGGAGGGAACGCAATAGGGGCTTATTGATTTAATAGTTGTCCATTAAAATAAATTAGTTAAACAAAACGGACAAGTTATTATGCGTGCTATCAAGCATTGTAACTACCGTAGCGTTATCTGAATTGTTGCGACACAGTTATTGCAATTCGGTATCTTTGTTATCAACGAAACAAAGTCTAGTTACTGGACATAAAGTGATCAACGCTACATCATTATATTAATAAACGAAGAGAAAACTTTGTACCCTTTATATAGTGATTGCGTGACCATATAATCCTGATACTTGACACTGATAAACCCTAAGAATTACACACTTATGCTAAATTTCAGCACGATTGGTAACCGACAAGTAGATCTTTAATAAGCAAGACCAGATGAATTAATTTAGGGCAGGTGAAACAAAATAAAATTTTGTATAAAGTCGTAGTTAAAATCAAAGGGCGATCAATACTATTCGTAATGATACTGTAGTTATATTATGTTATGTTCAGGAGACCTTTTTTCTTCTTTCTATAGGTCATAGATTAAATATTTCGCTTCAGAATAGACAGAGTTAAATATGAGGAACTGGTCTCAAGAAGAAATAGTAAATAAACATCGTACTATATTTACGTTAGAGTAGATTTAAGTATTGATATTGTTTTATCAAGGAAATAATTAAAAAGTTGAGTATATGAACCACAAGCGTAAATTTTCCGCATTATCGACGTTTAAATTGAAATTAATCTTTATATATATAAAAGAAAGTCTTGTTAATTACACTATTTATAACTCAAGAATGACTTTACGGATATGGTTGAAAATTGGTGAGGAGGTATCTTAGAGCCAGGAGACGGACATAGGATACTATTTATTCATCTTTTTTTCGAATTTATGCCTTGAAGAGAGTATTAAGTTTTTTATATATCCACGCGGACGGTGTCGCGGGCGATAGCTAGTTATTAATGAAACGGTTATCATTGAAATATCACTAATATAAATTACTCCTTAAAACTACTTGATTGTGTATTATGCGTAAAAGGTAAAAAAAGTAGAAAATACACTAGTTTAGGTTAGTAAAAGGCACCTATACACTATGGTGTAAGAAATCAAATTAAATCATTAGTCACTATAAAATTAAAGTCAGTAGTTCTGTTTTGGCTACTTAGTCGAACACATAAACCTGATATTACCATGACCCCTACGACTCTGCTGACATGATAACACTTAAACATGATGACTCAAATACGAATATGAGAGGTTAGAATATGTACATATGTATGCAACAGGGTCACAGCTGATAAGGCGGGTTCATTATTTACAGAGAGCCAGCCATGACCACAGCTAGCCATCCCTAAATGTTTTAAGACAATAATAATCGCTAAGGAAGTGTCTTAGTGTAGATTTACTGCAGTGCACAGACGCTAAGGGAGGTGTAGATTTCTCATAATAACCTGAACCTGTTTAATTACCATTAAACTAATAGGAGTCCAAATTAATAATCATTTTTTTTATTTTGTTCGCTCAATTTCCTTAAAAAGGTGTACGTGAAGCTTGTATTAATACAATAATAAGTAATTGTAAAGGGAATACGACGTATGAAGCAGATCTCAACATGAACAGCGACGGAAATATGAACGATAGTAAACATTGTAAAGGATAAGTGAAAATACATTTGGATTTAATTGCAAATAAAAAAAGGGTGATTACATTTTCTTAAACTCTCAACCTACTTGTTCTCGTAACTAGAAAGGTATGACAGAGAAAATACTAGGCTGTTCTATTGCCCGCGAGAGGGAGAAAGTGGGACAGCATTTTGTAGTATTCCGATAAAATAATTGAACATCTTTTTATACGAAATTGTCTTTTGCGCATGCGATTGTTTTTACAGTTCATGCAAACTTTCCCAATCCGGTAATAATAACGAAGTAACGGCCCGAGCCGAGGTTCCTGAGGGAGCCCTCGAGCTTAGTTACTCTTAAACGAGGTTTAGGCTAAGTGCTATCTGCGCTCGGCCACCTCAAGCCCGTTGAAGCTGTAAATGCCTCCTCAAGGCAAACAGTGGCAATCAGTCACAAAAAAAATCATGCAAACCATTTTTAGTTGATATATTTGTTTAGAAGTTTGCATAAAAATTGGAATAACCTACGCCATTTCACTACGTTACATGCTTGCGAAATGTATTCAGTAAAATTCAAGTTTTTAAATCAAATAACTTCCGTTTACTCCAACATTAACATGCAAGATTGCCAACACGAGTGTTCCAATATTTTAAACGAGGTCATAATTTATTTCGTACGTTAAATTGTACATATTGTCATAAAAATATTTAAGCACTGCTAAGATTAATAACTGTATTAACCTGTCTGTCTGTACCCCTATGATACTCCGGGGAAGAGTACGAATCGAAAGATACCTCAAACGTCTAAATCGGATTTGTAGTTTAGGCTCCAGACTATCAAAATGGAATTTACATAAAACCTTTTTACATAAAAACTACATACTAGAGAAAAACATTACCCCTATGTCAGGATATACAGTTAAGAAAGTAGTATTTTCCATTTTACTTGTGTTAATAACATGCAGTGGGCAATGCGGACCGCCGTGACTGCAAGAACTTGCTGCAATAATTGTATTGAACCTTGGAAACCAGTTGCATGAAGACTACTTATTCGATACGGTATTACATAATTTGAAAAACTATGTTACCACACGTGCAAGCATTTCGTACTTATTTAACTGTGCGTACTATTATTATAACTACCCACTCTTTTTATCCAATCTGAATATCTAAGAAAAGAAATGCTTCTTTCAAAAATATAAGTACTTAGAGAACGTTTAATACATGAATAAACTTTATAATTAAGAGATTTTTTGCAAGACCTAGTAACTACTCAAAGTGTGTCTTCTAAAAATGCAGTTGTAAGAACTGACCTTGATTTCTTAGCTCCTTTTTTATTTTGTTTCTTTTTCTGATTACACCGACTCAATCGCATCTCAATTTATACATATATCAATTTATATATATATATATATATATACATATATCGACTTTATTCTTACCGAATTATTTTTTTGTTTACAAACAATATATCTGTATTTTAGTTATCATAGTTATCAGTGTTGGAGTCATAGATCATTATATTAGTGGGTTCCAGGCAGTGGGTGATAGCGGACGTGTCGCACGATGACTAAAATCAAAACAAAAGGAGTTCGCGGAAGAATCGCCCATGAAATTTACACATACTGCGCGTTTTGGATTGCGGTTTCTTCGTTACCTGCATTAGCGCTATCATACGTAGGTGAGTAAAGGTCTTTATCTGGTACCAGCTGTCGCCCGCGACTACGTTCGCGTAGAAACCAAAAAAAAAAATTAATTAGTAGCCTTCATGTTCCTCCAGATTATATTCTACATCTAGGCCAAATTTGAGCAAGACCAATGCAGCCATCCTTTTTTTTCAGAGGAGAATGCTTTATGCATACTCCGCGCTCCGATGGGGACGCGGTAGTTATGTGGGATTTTCTTCCGGATGGGAAGCATACCCACCAAACCCCTCTGTTCCTCCTACGCATCATGACGAGGACACGGGCACGCTTGCGCTTTCATCCGCGACCTCGCCTCCAATGCAGCCATCCTGACACCATCTAACATCAAACTTTACATACATCCAAACAATCGCATTTATAATATTAGTAAGATAAACTAACATAAAATAATATGTTTATGTGCTTACAATGTCTAGTACAAGGTCAAGCACCAAAAACAATAAACAAGCACGAGTAGATCATGCAGAGAAAGTCAATAGAGGTGGCCTCCGAATAGTGAAAAACAAGCTCCGTTTATCAGTTTCTAGCTTCAAACTTCAATTAACCATGTTTTTTATTTGGTCAATGTTGACGCTATAATATGTATATCACAATTATCTATATAAACTTTATCTAGCTTTTTATTTATTCCAATTATTCTATGTTTTCCAGTTGTACGCGTCAGTAAGCATCTATGGATCAAACTGCTATCCAGCCGGTATCCACACTTGGAATTCATTAGGACGGACACAATTCGATCATTGCTTGACACTCACAGAAATCAGGGAATTATCAACGTGCTCCTTTGTATCAAAGGTAAATTAGATAAACTCGTTATCTTTATCGGTCTATTACTTATAATCACTGCCAGATCATTGACCTTTCTTTAAGTCCGATATCAGGCAATTTTGAACTCTTTCCTGTGGTCCACTATCGAATACTGATGCCATTGGCCTATACTGAAAACGATAACATAATACCCATTATGAATTTGCCATATATTTTCTATTGATTAGGTATAATTTTATAAAGTAGTAAGATTTGGTCAGATTTCGCGGAACATCTTTGACATCAACTAAATAATAGACGAATTTCTCTCTTACAAGACAACTGTTATTTTGGTTAATATATGTACGTCATAATTTGGAACTGTTAAAATTATTTGTTATGTACGTTTCTGACAAATATATCTTTGAATATAGGTTTATTATATTAATTAAAGGGAGTCACAATGTGGAGCAAATCAGAAATGAACTGTACGAGCATGTAATTGAACGTCGCGACAAAGATGGCGGACTGATGTTCCCGCGCCTGCGTCACCGTCTCGTGTCCTGCTGGGGGAACTACGCCTGGGACGCGCACGTGCCCTTCAGGCCTGAAAACCACTTTATAGTATCTAATGCCGTGTATCGAGGCAGGCCGGTGTCAGATTCGAACATTCAGGTAAGGTCAGCTTCAGCTTCAGGTCAGCTTTTATACTTGATGTATTAGCTAGTAGTCGGAAGCATTAGCTATTCCGTTAACTGATTTGTAAGTATTATTTATCATATTACAGGATTACGTCAGCGAAATAATATCAAAATATTTCCCAACCGACCAACCGCCGTGGCAGTATATCGTCATACCTTGCATATCACCAGATCCCAAATACTATATTCTGGTTCGCGTCCATCACATGCTGCTTTCCGGAACTAACTCTATAAATATTGGAGATTTACTGCTCATTGAACAACTGAAACCTGAAGAAAGACGAACAACGCAACACGCACAAGCGAGTCCGTTGAACAAGTTATTCCCAACACCAAAAGCCATACCAGAACTATGGGAGAAGATGAATGAGACGATGTCAAACGTTTGGAACGAGTTTATATCTGAATACGATCCTGTTGAAAGCCCTAGAGCGTCAAAGACGTTGCCGGGAGCATTCCATGTTGCTGGACTGCTTTTAGTATCAGCCGCGAGCGCGATCAGGGAATTGAAAAAGAAAAAGTCGAGCGAGGGAACAGAACATGCAACGACACCAACTTCTTACATCAGAGTCATTCGACAAGAATGTAAAAGAAGAAATCTGACTATGCCTAAGGTATTACATTCTTTTTTCATAATACCAAGAAGACGCAGACAAGCGAGACCATGTAAATCTTTATATAACATTATATTATTACTTTCCAGTTAATCCTGTCACCACTTGTAACTGCCGATCCACGAAAATGGCCACGACTAACACTTAGCGCGGCGTTCAGCACAGCACGAGCGTTCTTAAAGCTGCCCTTTACGCTAAAAGATGAACTGACAGCAATCAGAGAGTTCAAATTGACAGGACATGTGAAACAGACAAACACTATCACTTGGAAGTACGCGGAATTGGCACAAACATTGATGAATGCGACTTTGGAAGCTTGGCGCTGCGCGGTAGAGGTGTACAGAGCTCCGGCCGAGCTCTGGTCGGACACAGTCGGCGCTGACGACGGCAACAGACATCTCTTACAAACCGTATCACTATGTGGACGAAAGGTGAATTATTATATCTATATCAGTTTCAATCTGCTTAATTTAGTTCAGCAAAATCTGCTTATTTCAGTTTTTTTGCGGGTAATTTTACTTAGAAACAAATGGCGTACTGTATACATAGATAGGTTACAATTTCAGGTAGTGTCATGGTCGCGTCCTATCCCGCGGTCTTCTATCGAGCGGTCAGGGCGCGCGCTCGGAGTGTCTGCCACCGACGTTGCGCTATACGCTGCCACTGACGCAATACGCGCGGTATTCGACAGCGCGCAAGGCGACACCCCTGACTACGTGCTCACTACCGCCAGGGCTGCCCCGGAGGAGTTTCTTTTCACCTTCGCAGAGGGTGACGGGAAAGAGTATAAGAAGTCGCACACTGGAGGTATTATTATAGATTGTGTATTTTGCGTCACGCGGAAGAGGACTGGGCGAAGTTTGTACGAAAGGATTAAAGAGTCGTTCTTCTTGGTTTTTAATAAACAGGTTAATTGAAAGCTGCATTGCTCCATTTCTGTTCAGCACGATTACTCTACCTAAAAGACCAGTGAAGAAGTAATCTCTTAGTAAATTCATGCTTTCTTTACATCTCCTTCCAGGTATGATCTGCTTATCGCTGCCTATAGGGGCGACGCCGCGTCGGATCGCATCTCTGATATCCGAGGCATGTACAGCCCAAAAGGCACTATCTGGTGCGTGGGCCCTTCAGGCCCGCTGCGGGGCGTTAACCCGCTCGGTGCCGTCCCCACTCGCCCGGTTAACCCTTAACTTACTGTCACGGCGATATGCGGTGTCGTACGCCGAGATCAACGCGCCCCCCGACGCCGCACTACGAACAACGGTGTGGGGTCAGACCGTAGATCACATCGTGTACTGGAGACCACCACAGGCTAATATTAGTGAGTATCAAATCAAAAATTTAATTTTTATTGGGACTCGGTTCTTATCTTATCAAGAGTTATACACCGCATAAACAACACAGTTATATTCAAGTTTATTGGAAGGTCTAGAAATTAGACATCAGAAAACTTTAACTATCATAGCAGCAAAAATTTATATTATTATGTACTCAAATCAAAACTAATACTGTTCCAGGTCTATCTCTGACAGTGATCCAATATTCGGATACAGTACGACTAGCTGTGATGGCAGATGCTCGCCTGTCCCCCACTCACACCGTGCCGGCGCAGCGCTGGCCTGTCGCGGTCGAACAGCTGATCGCCAAAGTGAACACGGAAATCGCCAGAATAGCTGCAAGAGCGAATATACCCGAAGGAGAATTACACGCTATCACATCCGAAACTAAAGACATTTCGGTGTCACAAAGTTATTCTTCAGAAACAACTCTCAAACCACCGACAGCCGAATCTTTAAGTCCACCACCGACGCGAAAAAGTTTAACGTAAAAATAATATTTTATTTAATAAAAAGCGGAAAAGTAAACAGAATTATCAGAAAGTCATAGAAATAAAAAACGTTTTATAAATTGATGACTCGGAATTTATACGTATTTGATGAGTTTCGATTTTTGTACGAATAATTAGATGACTTTAGTATGTATATTTAAGAGACTCTGAATTAACGTATTTAAATTTCGACGAAATATTAAATTAGTATTTGTTAAGATAAAATTGTAGTACCTAAAATTAGTAATATGATTTGTAAAATGATAAAACATATAATATACCCGCCTATGTACTTACAAGGTGCATTGCTTGTATACTTAAATAAATTTATGTATTTAGTATGAATGGAAACGTGACTTCTTAGAATTATAAGTTAAATTATGAAACTTTTGGAGTAAAATATTTAGATCAAAAATTTAATTTCAATTTAACCGCCTAAAATAATAATTATAATAGCACCTTAATACTTCAATAAAACATAGCTATTTAATTTTGTCAGGCTCTCATCTCAAATATTACTAATAACCGGTTAATTTTTAAAGTAAAACTGAATACATGTAAATGATAAAATGAAATTCCTATGAATTGTTCAAAATAAATATATAAACAAAAATATAAAACCAATTTTGTATAGTAATAAACCAGTCAAAACATAATAAGTAGAAAAAAAATTATTGACTGACCAATCAAAAATTAAATTTGCGAGTAAACTCTTCACCACATTGTTGTTGACGTCTAAATTTACCTAATTTAAAAAAAAATACTTTAAATAAAAAAATACTTACAATCGCAAAAATGATAACCACAACAGTGTATTAATTAGTACCACTGAACAAACGGATGAATAACACTTTCATTAAAATGAGTTCGTGATATTTGAACCGTGGTATAAGATAAATCATTTTTATTTTTACTTTAACACTAAGTAACCTTTATTGATGACTACATGCACGTGTATATTATTGTTAAAACATCTAGACAATACAAAAAGATATAAAAATAGTGTTTTTGTAGAACATTTTTGTACTGTTATCTATATTGCGCATGTTATAATTTAGTCAAAGGTTAAGCAAACAGCTTGTATTATAAAACTCTTCCCTCGTTACGATAATAATTTACCATGATTACTTTTTTAATCAGTTGTTTTGATAGAATTATAAAAAGTTAATTTGTTAATTGGTTTTACATCGTGTTTTACATTTAAGAAGATATTACGACAATTTTATTTTACATATTTTTAGACATTATT